>NW_028270346.1:0-148674 GCF_037043375.1 Chiloscyllium plagiosum | reverse complement strand
CCTCAGTGCATCTTCTGAATAAACCATCAATTGTGCCTTTGTTAAATCTGGATACAATTTATCAAGTCCCTTGTAACCACATGTCAATTACAGAATAATTGTTCTTGACTATGTTGAACTTGTTTACTGCACAGATCCTGTCAGACGGGCACACACTGCATGCTGCTTAAATCATTGACACTTAATCTCATCAACGAAATTGATGTAATTGAACTGAAACGATCATAATTTGTGAGAAAAGGCTCATCTGCTTGCTCCATGTCCTTCAGAGAAGTCAATTCGTTATCCTTCCCCAGTCATGTCTGGGCAAACCCACAGCAATGTGTTTTACTCTTGACTGTCCTGTGGAACAGCTGAACCAGTCACTCAGTTCAAGCTCAGCATAACATGCTGGCCTGGCCATGGCTGCACATATCCCGTGAGAGAAGAACAAAAGTAAAGTTAGCTCCCTTCCTCTGCCTGTTTTCCTTATTTAGACACTTCATTCCCATTCAGGTAGGTGACCATGCCCTATTTCAAGTGCAATCTTTCTGACTGAGTCTCTCCCCATGAGTGATGTTCATCTCCATGGGCACCTCTGGTGCTGGCTTTACTGATGCTGACATGCAGATGTAAGGAACTTTTAAATTCCACAACAGTGGCAGTGCATAGAGAAGGAATGGGTTTTTATGTCATAATAAATATACGGAGACCAATAAGTGAGTGAAAGGAATTATTGTGATCATCACTGAGAGTATAGTTGAGGCAGTATTTGGGGTATTATGGAAAGATTTTTCTCCTTTAAAAGGAATTGTCTCATTGCAATAGAGGCTGTGTAAAGGAATTTCACGAGACTAATCCCTGGGTTGATGGTAAAAGAGGAAGGAGTGAAGGTTAATCTGTCGCACTGCCAGACAATAAGAGGTCATTGCATTGAAACTTGATGGTGATGGACAATCACTCCTTATGTTCTACACAGACACTGAGAAGGTGATAATTTCCATGGTTTGTATTTTTTATTTTACTCGGGGTGAATGATTCTGGATAGATAATTGCCTCTGAGAATAAAATCTTCAGTCAAATCCTGCCTTGATATCAGGGTCAATCCCTCTTACCTAAGCAGGTCAGTTAAACACTTTTGTTAACGTTAATACATGATGGTATCTGTGTGGAGAGTATTTTCTTCTCATAGAGGGTAGTGAGTGTTAGGAATTCGCAGGTCTAGAATGTTAGGGGAGCAATATCACTCCAAGTATTTAAAAAGGAGGTAGATAGATTTTTGACCTGTCAGAGAGCTGAGGGGTGTGAAGAATTGCGCATTAAAGAAGAGTTAATGCCAACAGTAGGTCAGCCATGATAACATACAATGGTGTGAGCATCCAATTTGCTACTCCTGTTTTTATGTTCTCATATTCTTTCTTTGGAAAGTTAACGGTTTTAATTTTCCTGGAAATGTTGTTAGTGAATGTTGAGGACAATGAGAGAAAAGAATTTTGTGAGCCATCTCTGGGAGAGGTATCAGCCCTATATTCACATGAATCTGGGTCTACAAGAAGTGGACCAACAAATGAAACACCACTTGCAGAGAGGAGACACTCTTTAAAGAGATGGGAGACCACTTTCATAGACAGCTTGGATTTCCCATCACATTTTCCAACTCACATCAAACCACACAGTGTTGATGGACTGAATGATATCGTGTAATACTGCGAACCAGGTATTTGGAGAAACTGGTCTCCATCTGCTCCTGTACAAGTGGTTTTAAAGACTGATTCGAACATAGGAACAGAGAACTGAGGCGCAGGAGTGGGTTCTTAGACACTTTGTCATTGCTCGACCAGACAGTAAGATCATGGCTGATCTGATTGTGGTCTCCGCAGCACTTTTCTGTCTGTCCACAATTTCCCTCCATTCACATGTCTGTCAAATGTTGCAAAACACAACTTGGAATAAATGCAAGCATCCAGGCACAATACTAGGGAACTGCACAAAGCCAAAGTACACAAGCAACACAATTCTGGAAGGCAACAGGCATTTATCTATCAGTCTTGCTCCCGTCCAATTAATTCTGTTGCAGTTTATCATTTTAGATTTGTTCATGGAATGTGGGTGTTGTTGATAGGCCAACATTTATGGAAAATGTCTAATTACGCTGGAAATGGTGGTGTTGAGCTGCCGTCTTGAGCTGAAACCTCTGGGGAAGAGAATTCCCATTTGAACAGCCCGTGTTAATTTCTCATTTCTGCTCCGACAAATGTTGGAGAGTCGCTGTGTCCTTTTCCAGCCCCACTTCTCCACTGGTTACAACAGATTTAAAGTATAATCTAGCCCAGTGTCTCTAAAAATGTGAGACACAGAGTCACACACGTACACGGACAAAGGAAGCACATGGTGAGGGGAAGAAACTGACAGGACATCGTACCTGCACAGTTACTGCCTTTGCTGTTTGAATTCATGTATCGCTAGATATCGGAGTGCCTCTAGGAAAATTAACAAACAGTGAAATTTACAACTGGTTTGGTGGAACTGTTTGAGCAAAGTTCCCAGCCAGATAGTGGATTGTTTTAACTGTGTCCTACAGAAAGTCTGCAGAAGTGAGTAGAGTGGGTTCTTCCTTAAATATATGTTTTTGAGATATGTCTCTTGATTAGTCTTAAAATATAAGCCATTAATATTAATATAGCCTTGGGCAGTGTTTTGTAGAGGAATGAGACAGTTTTGTTTTTCTGGGTCTGTAGATTGTGAAGGAGCACAAATGGCCTCAGTAGAATCATATGCGCTTCTTGTCAGATGTGGGAGTTTAAGGAGGATTTAAGGATTACTGCGGATTATATCTGCAATAAATGCTTCTGGTTGCGAATCCTATCAGATCGAATGGATCGGTTGGAGAGACAGTTTAAGACAATGAAGAATTGGTACCAGCAACAGTATGTGATGGATGGCAGTTATAGGGAGGGGGCAGTCTCAGATACAGTTACATAGATGGGTTAACTCCAAGAAAGGCAAGAGAGTTAAGTAGCTAGTGTAGGAGTCTTCTGTGGCTGTCCCCATTTCAAACAAATATGCTGTTTTGGAAAATGTAGCGGGTGGTGGATTCACAGGGGAACGTAGCACAAACAGGCAAGTTTGTGGTATGGAGACTGGCTCTAATGCAACAAGGGATACGTCGGATTCCACGAGGTCAATTGTGTTAGGGGATTCGCTAGTCTGAGGTACAGACAGACGGTTCTGTGGACAGCAGAGAAATACGCAAAATGGCGTGTTGCTTCCCTGGTGCCAGGATCAAGAATGTCTCAGAAAGGGTGCAGAATGTTCTCACGGGGGATCGGGGCCAACAAGAGGTCATTGTCCAAATTGAAACCAACGACATAGGAAGAGAAAAGTTTGAGACTATGGACGGAGATTGCATGGTGATAGGCATAAATTTAAAAAGGAGGTTTTTGAGAGTAATAATATCTGGATTACTCCCGGCGCTACGAGCTAGTGAGGACAGGAATAGAGGGATAGAGCAGATGAATGCATGGCTGTGGAGCTGGTGTATGGGAGAAGTATTCACATTTTTGGAGCACTGGAATCTGTTTTGAGGTAGAAGGAACCTGTACCAGAAGGACGGATTGCACCTAAATTGGAAGGGGACGTATATGCTGGCAGGGAGATTCGCTAGAGCTACTCGGGAGGATTTAAACTAGTAAGGGGGAGTGGGGGGGAGGGGGCAGGGAGATAGTGAGGAAATAGATCAATATGAGATTGGTACAATTGAGAACAGAAATGAGTCAAACAATCAGGGCAGGCAAGGACAAAGTAGGACTAATAAAGTAAATTGCATTTATTTCAACGCAAGGGGCCGAACAGGGAAGACAGATGAACTCAGGGCATGGTTAGCAACATGGGACTGGGATACCATAGCAATTACAGAAGCATGGCTCAGGGATTGGCAGGACTGGCAGCTAAATGTTCCAGGATACAAATGCTACAGGAAAGATGGAAAGGGAGGCAGGAGAAGAGGGGGAGTGGCGTTTTTGATCAGGGAGAGTATTACAGCTGTACTGAGGGAGGATATTCCTGGAAATACATCCAGGAAAGTTATTTGGGTAGAACTGAGAAATAAGAACGGGATGATCAACTTATTTGGATTGTATTATAGACCCCCTAATAGTCAGAAGGAAATTGAGAAACAAACTTGTAAGGAGATCTGAGCTATCTGCAAGAAAGTGGGTGATTATGATAGGAGATTTTCCAAACATAGACTGGGACTGCATAGCGTTAAAGGTCTAGATGGAGATGAATTTGTGAAGTGAGAAAATTTTCTTATTCAGTATGTGGATGAACATAGTAGAGAAGGTGCAAAACTTGACCCACTCTGGGGAAATAAGGCAGGGCAGGTGACAGTGGAGGTCCACATTGGGTCTAGCTACAATAATTCTATTAGATCTAAAATAATGATGGAAAAGGATAGACCAGATTTAAAGTTGAAGTTCGAAATTGGAGAAAGGCCAATTTTGACGGTATTTGGCAAGAACTTTCAAAACCTGATTGGGGGCAGATGTTCATATGTAAGTGGACGGCTAGAAAATGGGAAACCTGCAGAAGTGAGATAACAATAATCCAGAGAATGTATATTCCTGTTAGGATGATAGGAAAGGCTGGTAGGTATCGGGAATGCTGGATGACTAAAGGGTTTGATTAATAAAAAGGAGGAAGCATATGTCATGTATAGAAAGGATAGATCGAGCGAATCCTTAGAAGAATATAAAGGCAGAAGGAGTATATGTAAGAGGGAATTCAGGAGGGCAAAAAGGGGCCTTGTCATAGACTTAGCACGTAGAATTAAGGAGAATCCAAAGGATTTTTACAAATACATTAAGGACAAAATCATAACTAGGGAGAGAATAAGGCCCCTCAAAGATCAGCAAGGCAGCTTTTGTGTGGAGCCACAGAAAATAGGGAAGATACTAAACGAGTATTTTGCATCAGTATTTACTGTGGAAATGGATATGGAAGGTAGAGAATGTCAGGATATAGATCGTTACACGTTGAGTAATGTCCATATGACAGAGGAGGAAGTGCTGGATGTGTTGAAACGGGTAAAGGCGGAAAAATCCCCAGGACCTGAAAAGGTGTACCCTAGAACTCTGTGGGAAGCCAGAGAGGTGATCGCTGGGCCTCTTGCTGTGAAGTTTGTACCGTTGATAGTCACAGGAGAGGTGCCAGAAGACTGGAGTTTGGCAAACGTGGTTTCACTGTTTAAGAAGGTTGGTACGGACATGCCAGGGAACTATAGGCCAGTGAGCCTGCAGTCGGTGCTGGGCAAGTTGTTGGAGGGAATCCTGAAGGACAGGATGTACATGCATTTGTAAAGACAAGGACTGATTAGGGACAGTCAACATGGCTCTGTGTGTGGGAACCCATATCTCCCAATCTTGACTGAGTTTTTTTGAACAAGTAATGAAGAGGATTGATGAGGGTAGAGCGGTAGATGTGATCTATATGGGCTTCAGTAACGCGTTCGACAAGATTCTCCATGGATGACTGGTTCGCAAGTTTAGATTTCAGGGAATACAGGGGCAACTAGCCATTTGAATACAGAAATGGCTCAAAGGTAAAAGACAGAGGGTGGAGGTGGAGGGTTGTTTTTCAGACTGGAGGCCTGTGACCAGTGGAGTACCACAAGGATCAGTGCTGGGTCCTCTATTTTTGTCATTTACATAAATGACTTGGATGCGAGCATAAGAGGTATCGTCAGTAAGTTTGCAGATGACACCAAAATTGGCAGTGTAGTGGACCGCGAAGAAGATTACCTCAGAGTACAACAGGATCTAGATCAGATGGGCCAACGTGCTGAGAAGTGGCAGATGGAGTTTAATTCAGACAAATGCGAGCTGCTGCATTTCGGGACAGCAAATTTTAGCAGGACTTATACACTTAATGACAAGGTCCTGTCGAGTGTTGCTGAACAAAGAGACCTTGGAGTGCAGGTTTATAGCTCCTTGAAAGTGGAGTCACAGATAGATATGATAGTTAAGGCAGCGTTTGGTATGCTTTCCTCTACTGGTTAGAGTATTGAGTATTGGAGTTGGGAGGTCATGTTGCGGCTGTACTGGTTAGGCCACACATGGAATATTGCGTGGAATTCCGGTATCCTTCTTATCGTAATTATGTTGTGAAAATTGAAAGGGTTCAGGAAAGATTTACAATGATGTTGCCAGGGTTGGAGGATTTGAGGTATAGGGAGAGGCTGCACAGGCTGGGGCTGTTTTGCCTTGAGCGTTGGAGGCTGAGGGGTGACTTTATAGAGATGTACAAAATTATGAGAGGCATGGAGAGGATAAATAGACAAAGTATTTTACCTGGGGTCGGGGAGTCCGAACTAAAGGGCATAAGTTTAGGGTGAGAGGAGAAAGATGTTGGGCAGCATGGTAGCACAGTGCTTAGCAATGCTGCCTCACAACGCTCGAGACTCAGGTTGAATTCCCACCTCAGGCTGTGTGGAGTTTGCACATTCTCCCCTTGCCTGCGTGGTTTTCCTCCCACAATCCAAAAATGTGCAGCTTAAGTGAATTGGCTCTGCTAAATTGCCCATAGTGTTAGGTGAAGGTGTAAATGGAGGGGAATGGGTCTGGGTGAGTTGTGCTTCGGCGGTCGGTGTGGACTTGCTTCCACACTGTAAGTAATCTGATTTAAATCTAAATGTAAAAGAGACCTAAAGGGGCAACTTTTTCACACAGATGGTGGTACGTGTATGGAATGAGTTGCCAGAGGATGTGTTGGAGGCTGGTACAGTTGCAGCATTTAAAAGGCATTTGGATTGTTATATGAATAGGAAGGATTTGGAGGGATATGGACCGGGTGCAGGCAGGTGGGACTAGATTGGGTTAGGATATTTGCTAGACATTGACGGATTGGACTGAAGGTCTGTTTCCATGCTTTACATCTCTCTGCCTCTATAACTCACATAGTCAGTTCGTAAGTGCAATTAGTGTGAATGGTATTTGGAGGAATACGTGTCATTGGAAAGTTAAAGTTAGGTTGGAGTTTGTTTAAGTGAATCGGAATATAGAGGTAAAGACATCATGAAGCAGTTGCATAGAATGTTGGTGAGAGTGTACCTGAGGGATTGAGTGCAGTGTTGGTGACCTAATCTAAGAAAGAGTACACTGATCACAGAGGACGTGCAATGGACATTCTCCAGATTAATTCCTCAGATGACAAGGATTTCTGATGGAGAGAGTTGTCTTGCGACCTCTCCAGTTTCAAAGAATGAGAGGTGATCGCACTGAAATTTCAAAAATCTATTCTACATGTGATGAGGTGGAAACAAACAGGATGTTTCTCTCGCTGTCGAACTCTATATTTAAGACAAATAATGACAGGATAAAGGATATGCCATTTAAGACCCTAATAAGAAGGAAATTCTTCCCTCGGAGGGGACTGACTAACACAGGGGCATGGAAGCCTGCTAGCAGGGCAAGATTAAGGAGAATGCCCAGATATTCTTCACGTATTTCAGGTGGAACAGAACAACCAAGGAACATGTAGGGCTTATTAGTGACTTGCCAAGTTGCATCCAAACTCAACTTAATGGTAGAAGGGTGTTTGTGTGACTGGAGCCCAATTTCCCTGTTGCACCGCAGAGATCAATGCTGTGTCCCTTATTATTTGTGGTATTCGTAAGTGATGTGAATTTGAAGTGGGTACGGGGAGTGTGATAAGTAAGTTTGTGTTTGACACAAAGATTGGCCGTGTGGTTGGCAGTGAGGAGGAAGGTCTTATGTTATAGAAAGATACAGATGGAACGGTCAGATGGTCAGATCAATGGCACATGGAATGTAACCCTGATAAATATGAGGTGATACACTTTGGGAGAAGGAACCAGACAGGGGAGGACTCAAAGAATGGCATCACACTAGGAAGCTCAGAGGGTACTTCTCCTCACATCTCTGAATGCGACTGGATATGATAATTGATGAGTTCAGTATGACTGTAGATAAAGCCTTTATTCATTGACCCAAAGATTACACAAGTTTTACATAGCACTTCGGTAAGGCCAAATGAAATATTGTGTGCAGTTCTGGGACCCTCATTACAGGAAGGATGTGATTGTACTGGATGAGGTGCAGAGGAGATTTACCAGGATGTTCCCTGGGATGGAACATATGAGCTGTGGAGAGAGGCTGGGTAAGCTCGAGGTATTTATTTTGGAGCAGGGAAAATTGAGTAATTCAGGTTTAAGATTACAAGGAGCATGGACAGGGTGAATTGACAACGGCTGTTCTTTTTAGTCAAAGTGTCAGCTCCCTTCCAGTCTGAAACCAAGGAATGGAGAATGGAGAACAGAGAAACATGACACAACTACTTCAAATCTGCCTTCACAGAAAAATACATAAACAAAGCCTTCCCAGCAATAAGTGAAAACCTGAGTCTGATGAGAAAAGGATATAGAATGAAATTAGTAAATAAACTAATTTGGAGAAATTATTGGAACTAAATATAATGGGCATAGAAACAATTCAACACACATTGATGAAATGGGAAACATATTTGAGAAACTGATTAATTACAGAAAAAAAAACAATAGAGGCACTGAACTTGGATTTTCAGCAAGAATTGTAATAGAGTCCCAAGCCTCGTGTGCAAAGTAAAAACACATGGGATAAGGGATAACATATGAACATGGTGTTTAAATGGAGTGTTGACAGGAAATAATGCGTATGAATAAATGGATGGTTTTCAGTTTGGAAGGCTCATGAGGGATCGCAATGATTGGTGCTGGGGCGCCAGATATTCACAATACATCTCAAACATCTCGTTGAGAATCAAATGCAAAGTTTCAAAGTCTGCTGACGGAACTAGGATTTTGAAAAGTGAGGACGATGTGAAAAAATCTTCAAGGTGATTGAAACAAATGGATTGAAACAAATGGTCTTCATGTGGCAGACGAAGAGCAGTGTGGATAGATGTGATGTTGTCTAATTTGTTTGGAAACACTGAAATACCAGCGAACCGTTTGAAAAGGGAGTGGTTGAGAAATGTCAATCTATAAAGGGAACTGCACTTTTCTTTTGTTATTGTTTGGACAGACCTCTGAGTTCCATGTAGGGCAGTGAGTTATGAAGACAGAAGCCAGTACTGGGAATACATTGGCACAGAGACCAGTTTACGCAGATCCACCAAGTGAGGAGCTGTAACATTGAAAAGGATCTGGGATCTCCCTGTACACCAGTCACTGAAAGCAATATTTCAGGAGCAGAAAGCAGTCAGGAAGATAAAGGGGGAAATGACGCTTATTTCAGGGGGACTTGAGTCCAGCAGTAAGGGTATCTCAGTGCAACTGTACAAGCCCTTGGTGAGACCTCAACTCGAACATTGTGCAGTTTTGTGTGCAGTTTTGGTCTCCGTACCTAATAAAGGACAATCCTGACATTGAGGGAGTGCAGCGAAGGATGACCAGACTGATCTCTGGGAAGACAGGCTTGTTGTGGGAGCAGAGTATGGGGCGACTGAGCCTGTATTCCATGGGGTTTAGGAAAATGAGTGGAGATCTCAGTGAGGTATGTAAAACACTGACAGGGTTAGATAGATTGGAAGCAGTGATGATAATTCCTCTGGCTGGGATGTCTAAAACAAGAGGTCACAGTGTTAGGTACACTCAGGTCACATTGCATTTAGATAAGAATAAATGTCTGCACTCAGAGACTGGTGAACCTGGGAAGTCTCTCTCACATAAGGCTGTGGAAGACAAGGCGCTGAAGACTAATAAGGATGTCTCGACAACAAAAGGATGGGGGAGAGAGCAGGGGTATGGTGTCGAAATAAAGTGTCAGCCATCATTATATTGAATTGGATAGCAAACTCGACAGACCATGGGGACGACCGCAGTTCCTATTTTATAGCTTCACAAGGTTAATCACATTAAGGCATGTGTACAGTGAGTGGGGAAAGTGCATTGAGGAGATGTTCAGACATTAACTAGAATGGGGCAGGCTCAATGTGCTGTATGGCCTATTCCATTCCCGATGTTTCTGAGCGGTCTATGGGAAAGCTCTGTAAATGTTGTCACAAGTTCGCAGATGTTAGAAGGGAGGTCTCTGCAGGGTCAACAGGACTGTGATTCCCGATTCTTTTTCCACACTGAGGCTGGGCCTGGGTGTTCTGTCCGGTTTTATCCTTTAAGACCTCGGAGCAGTTTGATACAATAGTGTGCCTTGCTTGGCCTTTTCAGAGACCATTGAAGTGTTTATCACATGTCTGTGTGTCTGGTGTCACATTTAGGCCAGACCAGGAAAGCACGGGAGATTCACTTCCTGAAAGTACATTGGAAAAACAAATTTGTGTTTACAATCGACATTGACTTCAGGCTCACTGTTACTGACACCAGATTTGAGATCTCGATATTTTATTAATTGTTCGTAACTTCCAACAGCTGCCAGAGCATTAGCCTGGTCTGGATTAGTAATCCAGTGACTTTTCCAAAACAGCACCATCTCCACATGGGGACCTATCAGAAACCACACTGAGCAAGTTATGTCTGTGCTGCTTGACAGCTCTATCAAAAAGAACTCCCAATTTGACTATCGTGATGAGACTGAGAGGGTTGTAATTGGTCAGATTGTAATTATTCCCCGACACTGAGCAATTTTCCACATTGCCAGGGAGATGTCAGAGTTGGAGCTGGAAGGAAACCGCCTCCCCAGGGATACGGCTTGTTGTGCAGCACAAGCCTTCAGGCCTATTGCAGGAATGGGGTCAGGGCCCATTGCTTTTGTCGTATCTACTGTATTCAGCTGTTTCTTCATGTCACGTGCAGCGAATCAAATTGGTTGAAGACTAATCTATGATTCTGTGAGCATCATGATTACGGTGAGTTGAATCATCGACTCAACACCCCTGGCTAGGATGGTACAGATACTATTTTCTTGTTTTTTACACTGATGTGCAGAGCTGATCCATTGACAGAATGGGAATAATTCAGTTAGTTGTTTAATCGTCTATCACGATTTTTGGCCGGATGTGGCAGGCTGCAGAGTTCGATCTGGGTCTATTGACCTTGTGACAATTTCGCTCTCTCTACCATTAGATTTGGTTTCATTTGATTTGATAGGAGTCATTGTCGCATGTATCTAAGTAGAGTGACACTCTTTGTTTATACACAGTTCTGGCAGATCATAGTGAGAGTTGGAGCTGCCTTTTTTAGGGATAAGGAGTGACCGAAATTGAAAAGTCTACTTCAGCTGTCTGTTTTTGAAGAGCCACAAAATAGCTAGAAATTAAAATAGTTTGCTTCAGTATTAGTGAAAAAAGAGCCTTTGAGAAGGGAATTATTCCAAGCAAAAGAAAGGATAATCTGATTCGCAAGATTCTGAAACATGCCAACATCGTGATAAAGAAAGTTCTTTTTTTAAAAAGTGATGATTTGTAACAGAACACAGATGAAATAATGAAATTGTAGCACAAAAACTTTGAAGAATCTCTGCAAAAGATAACTTATTCTGATCTCAGTAAGGATTCTGTTCATCCACAAAAACAGCAACTCAAGTTATCTTTCAGAAGCTAGCTGCGCATTTGAAACTGTTTACAACAGTAATAGGTTCTAGTTAAATATTTGGTAACTAATCATGGACACAGATTTCCATGTAATTATAAAACCTTAAATAGATGCCTGACATGTCTTGTCTAATTCGCTGAGAAAAAGGTTAACAGTAGATATAATAATAATATTACGAATTTTGTAACAGAATCAACTTTCTAATGTAAAATATGATTCACGGAATTTGATAAGAGATAGCCTGCCCATTGGAGAATAGAATTTATGCAATCCTTCAAGATAACCAATGAGGGATATGACTAAAAAGAGCACAACCCCGAACTTTGGAATGCATTATAGAAAGATCCCAAGGACTAGAGATAACAACAATCGTTAAACATCCGAAACAAATACGAACCTCGGGCTGTCCGTGCGAGTGTCCATCATTGATCAGTTGTTTTACAAGATTGGTTGTGCAGAAGGGGAGTGGAGGGGGCACTGACAAAGTTGTGTTCGATCATTGCAACATAGAACTTATAAAAATACTGTATTTTTACTGCAAAATCGAAGTGGGTCATTGATTTGCCTTCTGATCTAGGCTAAACATTAAGTAAATGATTGTCTTCTCATGTCAAAGCCAGATTCGAGGAAGATCCTTAGGTATTCTCCCAGCATTAACCAGGTTTTGCTTGAATTAAAGTCCATTCCGTGCCTGTGTCCTGTCTGCCTCCAGAGTCTTTGTCCCTAGCTGGGGAATCTCGCTCCTACAAATAAGCAAGGACATACATACCATAGGGTAAGGGAAAAACTTAGTCTGAGGCATACAGGCTACACCAGAAAGGGCATGCTCTAGGCAACATCAATGTGAGCAAGATCAGCATTATTTGAAGTTAGAGAGTCCATTCCTTAGTTTAATAATGGCTGGGAAGATGCTGTTCATGAGCCGCTGGTTTGTGTGTTCAAGCTTCTGTATTGTCTGCCTGATGGGAGAGATTGCAGGAGATCCAGGGTGCGATGGGTCTTTGATCATGTTGTCAGCCTTTCCGTGGCAGTGAGCTGTGTAATTGGAGACAATGGATAGGATGTTGGTTTCCGTGATGGCATGGGCTGTGCACACAACCTTCTGTCATTTCTCTTACTGTCCTGGGCAGGGCTGTGGCCACACCAGGTCATTGTGCACGCAGATACTTTGCTGTCAGTTGTGCATTTGTAGACATTGGTGAGGGTCCTTGTGGACATGTCAAATGTCTTGAGCTGCCAGAGAAAGAAGGGGCGTTCTTGTGCCATCTCGGCTGTCACATCTACATGGGATATCGGTTATCGTCACTCCAAGCAACTTAATGCTTTCCACTCTTTCAACTTCAGTTCCATTGATGTAGATGGGGGCATGTTCTCCTCATTTCTTTCTCAAGTCATTGATCAGTTGGTTAGTTCTGCCGACGTTGAAAGAGAGGTTGGTCTCAGTGCAGCACATCATGAAGTCCTCTATTTCCGTTCTGTATTTTGACTGGCCTCATTACATACCTGTCCTACTATGATGGTGTCATCAGTGAACATGTCGATGGCATTCGTTCAAAATTTGGCAATGCACTCGTGGGTGTACAGGGGTATAGTTGGGAGCTGAGGTCACATCCTTTGGGATTTCAGTGTTGAATGTTATTGTGGAAGAAACACACTTACCTATTTTCACTGATTGTGCACTGTATGTCAGAAAGCTAAGGATCCAACTTTAGAGGGCCGATCCAAGACTAAGGTCAGGGAGTTTGGTGATCAGTCTGAAGGGAATAATGGTGTTGAAGGTGAACCTATAATCAATGAGCAGGAATCTGACGTGGGTGTCCTTATTCTTCAGATGTTCCAGGGATATGGCACCCGCTATGGATCCATTGCACTGGTAGGAAAATTGTAGGGGATCGAGGCAGGCTGGGAGACTGGAACTGATGTAGGCCATGACTAGCTTCTCGAAGAACTTCACTCCCCTCAGTCTCCTGCGCTCGAAAGAGAAATGTCCCAGCTTATCCAATCTCTCCCTATGACTCAGACCCTTGAGTCCTGGCAACATCCTTGTAAAGTTCCAGTTTAATACCATCCTTCCTATAGCATGGTGACCAAAACTGTACACAATACTGAACCTGGAAATATCTGGAACTGTAAGTTTTACTCTGCTGCCAATTATTATGCTGCTGTGATATTGTTTTATTTTTTGTGTTATTCTGAAATCTTATTATTCATTGAATCCTCTGAACGACAATCCCCTCGGGTGAACGTCCTCCTGACTGCTTGAATTTGAATCAATCTATTTTGTTTGGACTGATATTTTGAGGCCGCTGTATATCAGAAAACAGGAAGAGATGATGGATGACTGTGCAGTGTGTGTCCTTTACTGGAGCAGCTTGTCTCTCCAGGCACCTAAAGCTTTTATTGTGGGGCAGAGTACCTCAGAATTGTTACATCACAGAAGGAAGCTATTTAGCCCATTGTAGGTCCATGCACATAGAACATTACAGCTCAGTACCTACAACATCCTTCAGCACTGCCGACAGATCCACCGACCTTTCTGCCAACCGTACATTTACTAACCCATCCTTCTATACCCTCATTAAGGTCATTTTCAGAAGGACAAACAACAGTCACTCCAAAGCAGATCCTTGCAGTATACCACGAGCAACTAAACTCCAGGATGAACATTCCCCATCAACTACCACCTTCTGTCTGATTTCAGCGAGCCGATTTGTGATCCAAACGCTAAGTCACCCACAATTCCACGTCTCCATATTTTCTGGGAGAAAGTAAGGACTGCAGATGTTTGAGATCAGAGTCGGGAATGTGGTGCTGGAAACGCACAGCAGGTCAGGCAACATCCGAGGAGCGAGGAGAAAATGAAGACTGCAGATGCTGCAGACCAGAAAACTGATTCCTGATGAAGGGCTCACAAGAGAAACATTAACTTGTCTGCATCTTGGACGCTGCCTCATCTGTTCTGCTTTTCCAACACCACACTCTCCATATTTTCTTCAATAGCCTACCATGGGGGATCTTATCAAACGCTTCACTGAAATCCATACACCTCACTTTACCCTCATCCACCTGTTTGATTACCTTCTCAATGAACTCGGTAAGATTTGTGATGCATGACATACCCTTCACAAAACCTTGTTGACTATTTCTAATCAAATGATTCATTTCTAGATGATAGTAAATCCTATCTCTTATAATCCTTTCCAACACTTTACGCACAACCGAAGTAAGACAGGTATATAATTACCAGGGTTGTCTCTTCTCCATTTCTTGAGCAAGGGGACAATGTTTGCTGTCCTCCAATCTTCTGGCACTGTTCCTGTAGATAATGGCGATGTAAAAGTCCGAACAAATGGTTGCATAACCTCCTCTCTAGCTTCTCAGAGAATCCTATGGTAAATCCCATCTAGCCCAGGGGACTTATCTGTTTTCACACTCTCCAGAACTGCTAATATCTCCACGTTACGAACTTCAATCCTGTCCAGTCTAATAGCTTGTATCTCAGTATTGGCCTTGGCAGCATTTTCTTTTTCCATTGTGAATACTGATTCAAATATTAATTTACTGCCTGTCCTATCTCCTCAGACTCCACACAAAACTTAACACTACTGTCCTTGGTTGCCATTAATGTTCATTTGGTCATTCTTTTATTCGTGACATACTGATAGAAAGCTTGAGGGTTTTCCACGATCCTACTTGCCAAAGACTTCTCATGTTCTCTCCTGGCTATTCTTAGCTCTTTTTTTAAGTCATTCCAGACTAACTTGTAACTCTCAAGCATCCGAACTGAGCCTTCACGTTTCATCTTTACATTCGCCTCCTTCTTCCTCTCGACAAGAGATTCAACTGCTTCAGTAAACCACAACATCCTCACTCGACCACATCCTCCTTTCCTGACATGTGTAAACTTATCAAGGACACACAGTAGCTGTTGTTTGAAAACGCTCCGCACTTAAATTGTACCCATCCTCTGCAGCTTCCTTCCCCATCCTATGCATCCTAAAACCTTTCCTAATCGCATCATAATTGCCTTTCCCCCAGCTATAACTCTTGTCCTGCGGTATACACCTGTCCCTTTCCATCGCTAATGTAAACATAACTGAATTGTGGTCGCTATCAGCAAAGTGTTCACCTACCTCCAAATCTAACACCTGGTCTGGTTCATTACTCAGTACCAAATCCAATTTGGCCTCGGCCCTTGTTGGCCTATCTACATACTGTGTCAGGAAACCATTCTGCAAGCATTGGACAAAAACCGACCCCTATAAAATAATTGAACTGCAGCATTTCCAGTCAATATTTGGAAAGTTAAATTATTCCATAACAACTACTCTGTTATTTTTGCTCCTATCCAGCATCATCTTTGTAATCCTTTCCTCTACATCTCTGGAACTTTTCAGACGGCAATAGAGAACTTTCAACAGGATGTCCTCTCCGTTTTTGTTTCCAACCTCTTCCCATACTATCTCAGTAGGCAAGTCCTTATCAAGCATCCTTTCTACCAACGTAATGCTGTCTTTGATTTTCAATGACACCCCACCCTCCCCCACCCCAACCCCCACCCGCCCCACTTTTAGTACCTTCCTTGTTCTTACTGAAGCATTTAAACCCCGGACCCTCCAACGATCAGTCCTGTCCCTGCTCTATCTATTTCTCCAAAATGGCCACAACATCAAGCTGTACAACTGCACAATTTGGAAACAGGGATGTTAAACGAGGGTAAGTTGGATAGATCAGAAGACAGCATGAGGGGAGATAGACAGGAACGTACAGAAAATGGAAGTTTTATTTAGAAATTCTCACGGACGGCAAGGTCTTTATCTATTGCCATACCGTTTGAGCACTGTGCAGATACTGGCTGTGGTCCCAGAGCATTTATCGCCAATTATATCACAGAGCTGAGTTGCTGACAGTTAAACAGAGTCCAAAAGGCCAAGTGATTTTTTTTTTCTCTACAATGAGAAGGTGATTTAATTTAAACAGACTGGGTGAACAGCAGCAGGAACTGAGTACCCCTTCAATACTGAGATACTGCGCCAGAGAAACTCAGTGAGGTGGATCACTGACAGAGGGGAAATCAGCATCTCAGTGTGGGCCAAATAATGATTGAGAAAGATTGCACACCACTTTCGTGGTTTTGTAATACACATTTCAATTTAAGGAGCTCACTATCATGAGTGTACCTTATTTCTTTGTACTTCCCATAATTTAGTTCGGACAGAAAATCATTTTGTCCCAGTATTTTGTGTTCAATAAACAAATTTTACTCCTCATTCCTCACTTTAGATGTATCCTTGAATCTGTTCTCCATATGAGTTGTAAAGAGTAACATTCCAATACTGATGACTGGGGAATATTATTATCCCTCCCTCCAGTCTGAACTGCCATGTCCCCCGATTCTCTCTGTTTTCTGTCTCCTCCACAATACCATATTCACACTGTAATTGAAGTCCAGTAAATGACACTTCATCACAGTTCACTAACGTCGATAACATCAATTGTACAGTCCTCATCTGCCTCTCTCTAAACCTGGATTAACAATCTGAATTGCATTTGTCACGTACAATTCTCTGTTATCCATGCTATTTGACTGTTACAACCCTACGTTTCTCAGACACACATTCGCCTCAGATCATGAATTATAAAAATTGTTTAATTGAAATTCTGATACTTGATCAATAGTTCCAGGATGCATGTTTCCATTTATAATCAGAGACGCATGTTTACGTTCTGATAAACTTATGGCATTACTCATGCATCCAAGACAGATTGAATGGTTGCACTCAATTGATCTACCGGCCTCAAGATTTATTTTATCTGTCACCTTCACATAGCCCATCCAGAAAATGACAGTTTGAATCATTGTTTTGAATTTGAATAAAACAATATTGCATTGAAAGGCGTTGGCTGGAGCTATTTGTTCAGTGATTGTGATTGATGTCAGTCTCCGTGGATCCGAGATGTGTCACTGGAGGGTTTGCCTCTTCTATTAATTAAGGACTCGGTTCAATGTGTTATCCCAGTATGGGCGGGAGCATCAATGACTGGACTAACAGTGATCAGCAGCTCGAGAGATAGGGGGAGGAGAGATCAGACTCTGAGAACATTAGACTGGAATGTTCCATTAATGGATCAGAATCTGAGAACATTAGACTGGAATATTACAACAGACAGGAGTTTATCCTCGGGTCTTTACTATCTTTCTCAGCCTTGGATATCATTAGCATCACGGATCGAAGATATCCTTTGGATTATTCAAGGTGTTTACTATCCCATCCTCGCTATAGTTGGTGTTCCTGGTAAGTCATTCCATCTGACCATTAAACTGAGTTGAACTGAATTGCAGTTCATATTCAAATTTTAAAATTTGGAAGTCATCATTTTCAGATCCAGTCAAAAATTTTATTCATTACTGATTATAACATTACTATTCACAACTTACTCAACAATACACGAGGAGAAACCACACTGTTCTTAATCTCCATTATCTTTTTTCTTCATTCATATTTACATTTCTACATATTCTCCCCACTCACCAATCCTGCCCAAGTCCACATACCGGATATTTCAGTCACCTTCTCAGCCTCAATGCAACTGCTGAATACTTCATCGTTTGTGCCTTTGGTAAATCCAGATATAACCGTTTCAAGTCCCTTCAAACTATGCTTACGTCACAAAATATTTGCACTTGAGATGGGTAATTTCTTCTCTCCACAGAATCTGTCAGATGGACAGACAGTGCATGGTGGTCAAGTCATTTACTCATAATCGAGCGGCACAGAATAATAATCTTTTGGTGTCTCCTGAAGGAAGTTGATGAAATGCAAATGAAATTATCACCTTTAGTTTTAAACAGAAGCATATCTGTTTTCCTCATGTCCTCTAGAGAAGGCAATGGGTTTTCCTTTCATGTTCAGGTCTCTGTGTGACTGCAAACCCACAGCAATGTGGTTCACTCTTTATTATCCTGTGCAATAGCTGAATCAGCCACTCAGTTCAAGATCAGCATTGTGGGTGGCACGGTGGCATGTGGGAGGCACGGTGGCACTGCGGTTCGCACTGCTGCCTCATAGTGCCAGAGACCCGGGTTCAATTCCCGCCTCAGGCGACTGACTGTGTGGAGTTTGCAGGTTCTCCCTGCGTCAGCGTGGGTTTCCTCCGGGTGCTTTCTGATTGAATCTCCCTCTGAACGTGATATACATCTCCATCGACACCTCTGGTGATGACTGACGCACAGATGTAAGAAACTTCAAAATTCCAGAGAAAATTCAAAATGCAGAGAAAAGGAATGGCTTTTTATACCACAGGAAAGAAGCTGAGACAGCTAAGGGAGGGAACAGAATTATTGTGATCACCCCTAGAGTGTTGTTGAGATAGTATTTGGTGTATTGTGCACAGATTTTCATTCCTTTATAAGGAATAATCCTCTTGGCAGAAAGAGTGTAAAGGAGTTTCACCAGACTAATTGTTGGGATGATTGTACCATCGGGAGTGCATGAGGATTAATCTGTTGCACTTTGAAGAAATAAGAGGTGATTACATTGAAACTTAAGGTGATGGACAGTCACTCATTATATTCCGAACAGAACTAATACGGTGATGAATTCCATGTTTTTTTAAATTGATTTACATGATGCTCGGTGGCTTAAAAGACTCTGAGAACGTTCCTCTCAGTCCACACCACTCCCCATATCGATTGAGAGAGAGAGAGACAGTCATAACTAAACTCTTCCAACATTAATATAGTGCATTTGGTGTGTGATCATACATAGAACTTCACGTTATCCACCATCGCGACAGGAGCCGAAGTACCTTCATTATAAAACAGTTAACTATTCCCACCAGCTTCTGAGCCCCACGGTGAACATGGGTCTGTCTTCTTGGAGATGGAATATGCCTCCTTGAGGCTTGGCACAAAACATTTGGCTTCCTTCCTCACTGCCAACAAAACATGTTAAAGTATAATTTGTTCCACAGGCAATGGAGTCACGAGGAACATTGTGAGCATTCTATGAGTGCAAATCTGCTCCATTCGTTTTCCAGGTTGGAGCATCAATGACACCCTCCTATTCCTGTGTAAGTGTCTCGAGGGGTAAATGGTCTCCTCCCGGTTCTATAGAACAGGTTAGGGGTCTTACTGATCTCTGCCTGTTCCTGTTTAACAGCTCAATGTACTGACCAGACGCCTCCTCTTCCTGTGGAACAGGTAGGAGGATTGAATGGTCTGTCCCTCTTCTTGTTCAGTCATTTCGATGGGCTGAACAGTTTCCACATATTTGCGTGTAACCAGCTTGAGGTGCTGACTGAGCTCCTCTTTTAACTGTGGAAATGTGCAGTGCCTGGCCGTTCTGTTACATGAATGTTACCGACACTTTAACAGCACAAACATGAATGTTGTTTGGGTCTTGCTGAATATAGACACAGACCGCTTCAGGAGCTGAGTGGGGAAAAAATGTTCGGAATATTGTGTAATCTTCAGTGATCACTCCGCTTCTGATCTTGGGATAGATGGGGGGGCGCCGGGCATGGGACACATAGACGTTGACGAAGGAGCTGAAGATGTTTGTGCTGAGGAAGTTAATCTGAGGATCTCCTGAAGAGATGCCCCGGGACTAAGAGGATTGTCGGCCACCGACCACAAACATCTTCCTTCGTGCTCTGAAAGACCCCAAACAGTGAGGAGGTGAGACGTGATTCTCATTAAGCTCAAATAAGTAGATGGTCTCGATGACATCCTCAGTCAACTACTGCCTTGGTATCAAGGCCATTCACTCTTTCCTGAGCCCCTGTGTTCACCTCTTGTTCACATCAATAGGTGACGGTGCATGTGTAGAGAGTGTTTTCCTCTCACAGAATGACGATTCATAGGAGGGTAATCAATGTCAGGATTACCCTCTCACAGAGGGTAATCAATGTCAGGAATTATCTGGACTAGAGAGTTAGGGGAGCTACATCACTGAAAGTATTTAAAGAGGTGGTACATGAATCTTTGACCTGTCAGAAAGCTGAGGGCTGTGAAGAACTGAGCATTAAGGAGGAGTTAATACTAACAGTAGATCAGCCATGATCGTATACAATGTCTTGACCATCCGAATTATTTATTCGTGTTCCTTATGTTTCCATTTTCTGTAATTTCAAAGTAAACGGCTGTAATTTTCCTGGATGTACTGTTTTTGTATGTTGTAATCAGAGAGAGCAAAGCATTTCTGAGTCATCTCTGGGTGAGGTATGGAGCTTTATTCATAACGAATCCTGGTCTAGACCAAGACCAACAAATGAAGCACAAGTTGCAGTGAGGGGGCACTCTGTAAACAGACCAGAGGCGTCTTTCAGAACTAGTCTGGATTTCCAAATAACATTTTCCAATCCATACCAATCTGTGTGTGACAGTTGTGAGGGATTATTTGAGATCCTGTGTTACTGTGGACCAGGTATTTGGAGCAAGTGGCCCCCGTCTGCACCTTACAGGAGTTGTGAGAGGCTGAAGGCACCATAGTAACACGGGACTGTGGAGCAAGAGTGGGTCATCAGACACTTTGTCACGGCTCTACCATGCACTATGATCTGATTAAGGTCTCAGCAGCACTTTTCTGTCAGTGTACATTTCCCTACATTCATTTGTCTTTCAAATGTCTTACATAGATAATTTTGAACAAATGGAAATATCCAGACATCACAATCTTCTGTGGAAGGGAATTCACACCTTCACAACCCTTTGAAAATCACTTGTTCGTGTTCTGCCCAATGTTGGAGGGTCACTCATGTCTTTTCCCACTCCTCTATTGGTGAAAGCAAATTTTAAATGTAACCAGTTGAGTGCTGTGTCCAATGATATAGGTATCGGACGGGGTAATTTTCTAGAAAAATCTGAGACACAGAAAGTTGAACTGTGAACAAATGGTAAAATGATAGAGTGTCTCAAATATTTTTCTGACTTTGAACTTATTCTGCTCACACAAATGTCTGGGATTGAGGATTTATTCCCAGAACAGTTGGATTTGGCTGAATTCCCTTTGCTTTGAGCTGTACAGCGATTCCTATGAATCCTCATCAGGAATCCTCCACGAGTGGTAAAGATGACTCAGGAATTTTCTGCTCTCACACCTTGTTTTCAGGCAGACCAAAGTAAGAGAGAGAGAGAGAGAGAGAGACCAGTTGGCTGCTGCTTCTGAGGCAGGTAATATTTTTCTCCGTCTCTGTGTGGGAAAATACAAGAATGTCAACTGTACACCAAACTGGACCATGTGCACTCTCCGTGTACATTCTCTGGAATGGGTGATAATAGACTGTATGCTGTATGCAGCATCATTGCTGTAGTTGTGCACAGTGTCTTTCATTAGCAAAAGAAAATAATGTGCCCGTTTTATGATTTGATGAGATGTTTATATGCATCTGCGTAATTTTTAAAAATGAGTTGATATCTTCATAATATTTGTATTAATATCAATGCATCTCATTCAAAAAAATATTATCTAGCTTTAGTTTTCTTAACAAGAAAAAATATGTATCCAGCTGAAGGACTTCTCTGAAAATCGTGGTTCAGTAAGATTTCTCATTTAAGATCTAAACAGATAATCCCCGATAACAAAAGGCCTTCATTTCAGGAATGAGTAAAGGGAAGCATCTTTGAACCTCTTTGAAAGGAATTGTATCCGGTTTTTAGTTTAGAGGATCAGAACAGCACCCAATGTATCTGATGTGTTCTCAGCTATGCCCTGTACAGATACAGTGAAATATTCAAAATTAAACCCAATACCCGTTGCCGCAAACAGCATCATTCCACTTACCTTCAGCATCACTTGCTGCATCTGCTTCATTTTCATATGATTCATGTACCAAAAATATGAAAAACATCTGCATCACAGAGTTCTGCAATCTCTCTGCTTTTAAATTGTTCCCGACTGCAATAGACAACTCACGTTATATTATTTCTGCTGAGGTTACGCTCACTAACCTTCCCTGTATCATAATGCAAATTCACTACTCCATTTGAAGATCTAATGAATGATCATTTTGGTTTACTAGGTAGTTCAGCTTTGATCCATTCAGTCTATTCATCCAGATATTTTACATAGATTATTGATCATTGGTGACCCTACAGTGATCGCTGAGTCAAAACTAGTTACAGTTTTGTTTAAAAAATCATATATCACTACTGTCTATTTCCTGTTAGTGACAGCATCCCTGTTCCTGTGCAGCTGTTCAGGCGGGTTGAATGGCCTCGTCCTGGGCTGTGTAATGTACAAAACGAGCTGAATTACTTCATCCTATATTCCTGTGTAATTCTTTGGAGGGGCAGAATGGTCTCCTCCCGTCTCATTGTAACGATCCAGTCTGGCTGAATGGGATGGTCCTCTACCCTGTAATCGCACTGAGGGGTGGATTGAGGGAACAACACATGGGGTATGGTCAGCAGTATATCTCTGTAACAGCATCGAGGGGTGGATTGAGGGAACAACACATGGGGTAGGGGCAGCAGTATATCTCTGTAACGGCCGAGAGCGTGGATTGAGGGAACAACACGTGGGATAGGGGCAACAGTATACTCTGGTAACGGCCGGGAGGGTGGATTGATGGAACAACACATTGGAAAGGGGCAGCAGTGGCCATTTGGTGGCACCATTCAGAATGCTCATGGCTGATCCGAGTGTGTCTGACCATCCGTCTCCTGTCTGTTCCCAATAAGCATTGACTCTCCTGTCCTGCAAAGATCAGTCAATCTCAAACTAAAATACCTAAATTAACCGAGTCTTCACTACTCCCTGAGGATGAGGACACCACAGATAGCACAACAGTAAAGGGAAAGGGACATCCTTCTTTCATTGTGGGACACAATTTTTTTAAAATATGTGTTTATCTCATATCAAATCACTGCCCCTTTTCGAATAAAGTGGTACAATAACTAGGAATAGACATTAACCAGTCTGCCCTCCAATCTTTTCCCACATTACCACTGACTGTTTCCAATCAAATATGTTGCTGCTACTGTCTCAGGAAGAGAATACCTGATAGCATAACACCACACGAGCGTTAAAAAAGGAGCAGAATTAGACCATTTGGCCTATCGAGTCTGATATACCATTCAGTTATTTCTAATATGTTCCTCAACATCATTCTCACACCTTGCCCTGGAATCCTGGATCTCCTTATAAATCAAAAACTTATTTATTTGAGTCCTAATGGCACTCGTGTCTGTGTCTTAATGTGCATTTATGTATGTGTGTGTCCATGTACTTGTTACTTTTCTATTTGTGTGACTATGTCTGTCTGTCTTTGTATCAGCCTGTGTGTTTCTATCTCTGTTTGTGTCTATTTGTGTGTGACTGTTTATGTCTTTGTGTGCTTCTCCTTGTGTGCACGCTTATGTCCTTGTATGCATTGTGTATGTTAGTATATTGGGGTATTTACCAATACGTCTGTGTATTTCAATCCCTGCATCTCTGTGCAATGGGGTATCTGTTCTTCTGCGAGTTAGAGAGATGAAGCTTGAACTGACAGCAGGTTTGAATTGAGAATTGCTCTTTACTGAACACTGCTTCTTATTCGGTAGGTGGGACGTGGATGTTACCGAATCTCCACACAAGGCCTCCTGGTCCTTTCCGGTTCTCTCCAGGATCCTTCCCACATATCAGGGTAAGGGGATGAGGGGACAGATATCCGGCACTCCACCACCCGGCTTGGCCCTTTCTGTCCTATTCCAGGCTGTTTCTCCTGGAATGGGAGAAAGGGATGGAATGAGTGAGGGTGGGAGTGGATGGCCCTGCTGTTAGTGCTAGGCTGGGTAAGGTGTGACATGGTGAGGTGGCCGGAGGGAGTCTGTCCATAGTGTTGTATCCATGTAGTGCTATTAGTGCGCGGGGCTATTGCACCAGGGACAGAAAATGTGGGGGAGGGAAGGTGCTGAATTCAACAATGAGAGTGGTTGTGCTTGAACCTTATCTGGAGATAGAAAGTGAGCCTTGGTCAAGGGTAGGTGCTATAAGAGACATACAATGAGTGTGAGGGAGCAGTGAGAATATACGGTGACACTTATCCTGATGAGCGGGTTGGATATTGATGCTTGTCCTGTATTGCTTGACATGTCTTCAGATCATCTCAGCATCGAGGTGAGCCTCCTCGAATGCATTATCCAACTCTATCACTAATAACGACATAGGCTCTGTCCCCCAGATTCCACAGAATGAGTTTGGGTGGGTCTTACAAATAGCAAGGAAAAACAAACTTGTGTTATATATCTGAACCAAAACTGTCGCGCAAATATTTTGCATCATATGCTCTGGAAATCATATATGCAACTATATGCAAAGGGAAGCTATGACATAATGATATTATCGCTGGGCTCTTAACCCAGAGACCCAGGTAATGTTCTGGGGACATGGTTTCAAATCCTGCCATGGCAGATTGTGGAATTTGAATTCAATAAGTATCTGGAATCAAGGATTTATGGTGATCGGGAATCCATTCCTGACTGTTGGAAAAACTCATCTGGTTCACTAATGTCCTTTAGGGAATGAAACGGCTGTTCTTATCTGGTCTGGCCTGCATGTCACTCCGATCCAAGGCAACGCTGTTGACTCCTAACTGCCGTCTGGCATGGCCAGTAAATGCTGGTTATCCAGCTAAGCCCTCATTCTGTGAATGAGTAGCAAATACTTGTGGGTTCTGCAGTAATAATGGATGGTGTCAAGTTGCATCGAAACTGAGTTAACTAAGTGACTGCTAATGTTGTGAAAAATAAATTCCTTTAGTGTATATCAGGTCGGTTGAAGAGAATGTTGTGAACCAAACTAGAGAGCAGATTATTTCGGATTTGGTGTTGTGAGATACTGATGAAGGATGATCAGTCATGATCATATTGAATGGTGGTGCAGGATCGAAGTGCAGAATGACCTACTCCTGCATCTATTGTCTATTGCCTATTGTCTATTGTGTGGTCGGAAGGACTAATTACTAACCTTGCTCTGAAGCAGCTTTGGAGGAATAGTGACATTAATATGTTGTATTTTACACGGCGTCTGCATTCAATGTGGAATGTTTGAACATTCTGGTCAAACATCATGGAAGCCCAGAGGCTAGAGTGTCAAGTTCGCTCCAGTGAATTGGGAAAATACAATATAACATTCAGTAGGAGAACAATGGGTTTTAGACCTATATAGTCTTACAGCACGGAGACAGGCCATTTTGCCCAAAATGGTCCATTTCGAACAAAATGTCCATTCACACTAACCCCATTTCCCTGCCATTTCCCTGTATCCTTCTAATCCTTTCCTACATGTGTATTTGTCCAAATGTATTTTAAATTTTGTGAATGTACCCGCCTCAACCACTTCTGCTGGCAGCTCATCCCATATGCATACCACTCTGTGTTTAAAAGAAATTGCCCCTCAGGTTCCCTTTGACTCTTTCCCCTCTGACCTTAGTTTGATGCCCTCTAGTCCGTGATTGCCCAATCCTGGGGAAAAAAAGACTGAGTGCATTGACTCTATCCATGCATCCCATGATCTTATACACTACTATCAGATCCCCCTCAGCCTCATACATTCCAAAGTAAAAACTCCTAGCTTGTTCAACCCCTCAATACAACTCATACCATTGAGTCTTGGCAACATCCTTGTAAATTTCTTCTGCACTCTTTCCAGTTTAATAACATCTTTCCACGAGCAAAGTGAACAAAACTGAACATGACGCTCCAAGTATGGACTCGCCAACATATTTTCAGACTTTGTCGTATTTCTATAAATCTCCTGGTCCTGATCTGGTTGGTACTTTTGCATCAGCGGCAATATAACTCCCTAATTTCGATACTCAGTGCTCTCACTGATGAAGGCCAGTGAGTCAAATGCCTTTTTCAGTGCCTTATCTACCTGGGACTCCACTTACAGAAAACCGTGCGCCTGAATTCCAGCGTCACTCTGTTCCACTGCACTCCTTAAGGCCCTGCCATTCACCATGAAACTCCTGCCTTGATTTGACTTTCTAAACTGCCAGACCTAACACTTATCTGAATTAAATTCCATTTGCCATTTCTCGGCCCACTTCCCCACCTGATCAAGGTACTGTTGTAATTTCTGAAATTTCTGAGAACCTTCCTCACTGCCCACGATACCACCTATTTTAGTGTCACCTTGAAACTTAAAAATCATGCCTGTACATTCTCATCTAAATCATAGATATGTGTAATATATGAATATGTGGTCCCAGCACCGACCCCTGAGGCATTCCACTCATCACAGGCCTCCAGTCCGACAACCATCCTTCCACGATTACCCTCTTTTTCCTATCATCAAGCCAATTTTGGACCTAATTTGCCAGCTCCCCCTCAATTCCATATGATCTAACCTTCCAGAGCAGAGTACCATGTGAAACCTTATTGAAGGCCTTACTGTAATCCATACAGACTATATATACAACAGTGCCCTTGCCAAAGTTACTGGTCACTTCATCAAAGCAGTCTAACAAATGTGTGAACCATAATCCCCCATTCACAAGGCTCTGTCTTTCCAAATGCATGTATATCTCCTCCCTCAGAATCTTCTCAAGTAACTTACCTGCTACATATTTTAGGTTTACTGGTCTATAGTTCTCCGGTTTTTATTTGTAGCCCTTCTTGAATAACGGCACAGCATTCACTACCCTCCATTTGCCAGGACTTCACCCGTTGGCTACCGCTGATGCAAAAGTACCAACCAGGTCAGGACCAGGAGATTTATAGAAATACTACAAAGTCTGAAAAATATGTCTATTTATGCGGAGTGGACTCGATGGGCCGAATGGCCTTAAATCCACTCCTATGTCTATGTCTTATGGTCTTATTTAGGTAAAACACTCAAGAGTGAGAAAGTGAGTTAACAATGGTTAACAATAAATTAAAGATTACATGAATCACAGGAAGTGACTTCAGAAGAATTCCAGACATTGTGGAATCCTGAGAATTCTCAGAAATTTAAGATCCAGAAAAGGAGGGCCATGAAACGGGTAAGGAAATCAAAAAGCGAACATGCATGCAAACAAACAGGAATACAAAGACTGCATAAATCTATGTTCTATATTTCAAAGGAAAGAGAAAAGCAAAGTCAAATGTGGAAATCTGCAATTTTGGAGATTATTATGGATAACAGGGAAATGGCCTAGCAAATAACCAATTACTTTCCATCTGTCTTCATGGAGGAAGATCCAGAAAATCACCCAGAAATACAACATTATTATATAAGACTTGTGGATCGAAAGACATAAAGTCAATTTATATTAGTAACAAAACTCTACTTTAACATGCAGCTGGATTGAGCATTGCTAACCTTGACAAACAAAATGTACTTCAAACCAAAATCTTCAGAAATAAACCACTAATAGAAGTATTAGTTGCACTGTCGATGACTGTGTTCTATTACCCCGTGCATTCTACAACGGAAGCCGTTGTAGATAAATGGACATTCGTAAACGTGATCCAAGCACTATAGATGTACGGTAGTGATGCAAGCATCCAGAAGGGGAAGAAGAGATAGTGTGGAGAACTGCAGACGAATCAACTTGACATTTGTGGGGAAACTGTTGGAGTCTATTATATAGGATGTGATATTCGTTATTTAGAAATTAACAGCAACATTGAAGAGAATCAGGCTGCAATTGTGAAAGGGAAATCATACTTGACAAGCTTTGGAATTGTTTGAAGTTGATTCTTACAACATAGATAATGGGGAACCAGTACAACTGGCATATTTTAGATTATCAGAAGGCTTTGTATAAGAACTCAGACAATGAGTTCGTAAATGCAATGAATGTGAAGGGTATTTAGAGGAATATCTGCAAGTGGTAAGTTAAAGTTTGGATTGCCTTCCTTTAAGGGAGTCAGAATATAGATGTAAAGACATGTTGAAGCAGTTGAACAGCATGTTAGTGAGTAATGTACCTGGGATATTGAGTACAGTTTTGGTCACCAAATCTGAGAAAGAATATACTGACCACAGAGGATGCTCAATGGACATTGTCCAGATTAATCCCTCAATTGGCGAGATTGCGTGATGAGGAAACTCCGCCTGTGTTCTCTAGAATTTCAAAGAATGAGAGGTGGGTCACTGTGAAATGTATAAAATTCACAAAACATGTGACAAGTTGGAAATTAATAGGATGTTTCTCCGGCTGCCTAATACACAATCAAGGGAAATAATGGCAGGATAAAGGACAGACCATTTAAGACTGCAATAAGGAGGAAATTCTGCAAGTGTATGGGACTAACTAACAGAGGGGCATGGAAACCTGCTGGCAGGGCAAGATTAGGGAGAATTCACAGATATTCTACAAGTGTGGCTAACGGAACAGAATGACCAGGGAACAGATAGGACTCATTAGTGACTTGCCAAATTGCATGCAAATGAAGTTTAGTGGTAGGAGACACAAGATGGTGGTTGACTCCTTGTGTGACTGGAGGCCAGTGTCCAATGGTATACCACAGGGATCAGTGATGTGTCCCTTATTATTTGTGATTCGGAGGTGCTGGTGTTGGACTGGGTGGACAATGCTAAAAATCCCAAACACCAGATTATAGTCCAACAGGTTTATTCGGCGGCACTAGCTTTCAAAGTTCTGCTTCTTCATCAAAGCGCACAATCACCTGATGAAGAAGTAGCGCTTCGAAAGCTAGTGCCTCCGAAAAAACCTGTTGGACTCTAACCTGATATTGTGCGATTTTCAACTTTAATATTTGTGGTACTCATAAATGATGTAGCTGTGAATATGGACGAGGGGTGGGGAGTGAGACAAATAAGATTGTGTTTGATACGCAGAATGGCCGGTTGGTTGGCAGTGGGGAGGAAGGCCTTAAGTTCCGGGAAGATACAGATGGAATGGTCAGCTAGGAAGATCAATGGCAGATGGAATGTAACCCTGATAAATATGAGGTGATACACTTTGGAAGAAGGAACCAGACAGGGGAGGTCTCAATGAATGGCAGCACACTAGGAAGGTCAGAGGGTGCTTCTCCACACATCCCTGAATGTGATGTACAGGTTAATACACAATTTGGGAAAGCATAGGGGACTGTAAACATAACCTTGATTCATTGAGGCACAGATTATAAGAGCTATGTGGAACTTTGGTGAGGCCAAGATGGAATACTGTGTGTAGTTCTGAGAATCACATTGCAGGAAGGATGTGACTGCACTGGAGGGGGTGCAAAGGTGATTCACCAGGATGTTCCCTGAGATGGAGCATATCAGCTATGGAGAGAGGCTGGATAAGCTTGGGTTGTTTAGTTTGGGGGAGTAGAGGCTGAGGGAGACGTGATTCTGAAGGATAGGATTACGAGGAGCATGGACAGTGTGGATGGACAGCAGCTGTTCCTTTTAGTCAAAGGGCCACACTTTTAAAGTGAAGGGTTTGCGGTTTAGTGAGGATTTGAGGATTGCTTTTCACCCAGAATGTGTTGGGGTCTGAAATGCATTTCTTGAGAGGCGAGTTGTCATGGTAACCTCAAAACTATGAGAAAATACCCGGCAGTGCACTTGAAATGCCTTAAGATTCACGGCTATGGTTATTGTGTCGCGAAGTGTGTCTAATGTAGACCGTGCTGTATTTCTGATAGTACAGAGTCTTTGCTTCTGTGATTGTATGGCTGTGGAAGTCCAATCACTGAGTACCTTAAAATAGGAATTGATAGGTTTCTGAAGAATATCTTAACAAAGTTTATAAGACAGAACTTATCATATTTTCTGAAAATACGTCAATGTCAAAATTAAGGGAAATAAATGTGCAGCTTTCCTACGGTTTGATACCAGATAATTGAGGACCGGGAAATAGCAGAACTATGGAGCAAATACTTCAGTTATGCCTTTACGGAAGAAAGCAAAACAAAAAAGAAAACTTCCTATAATACGAGGGAACTTTACTCTGGTGAGAAAAGGGGAATAGAATTAAATTATCAACTAATAAGTTTAGAGAAAGTATCAGACTGAAATTAATGAGCATAGACAAAGTCAACAGTGATTCATGAAATGGGAATCATATTTGAGAAAGCGGCTTTAAGCAAAATTATGTAGAAGCTATCAATGCAATCCGAGTGGAATTTCAGAAAGATTTTTGATAAAGCCCCACACCTATTGTGCAAATACGAATCCTGTGGGACTGGGGCTAATACATGGTCAGGGTTCTCGAAGGACAGAGCTGGCAGGAAACAGTGAGAAGGAATAAAACAACATTTTTTTTAGTGGAAGGCTAGGGGTATATCGCAAGGATCGTGGCTTGGGCGCCAGCTATTGCCAATACACATCATATATTTGGTTGAGTGTCTCAAATGCAATATTCTCAAGTTTGCTGACAGCACTAAACAATGTCAGCTTGTGAGTGGGTGAGGAGGATGTAAAAAAGCTCCAAGGTGACTGAGATAAGTGAAATGACTGGACAGATACGTGGCGGATGGAGAGCAATGGGAGAGATGAGATGCTGTGTACTTTGTTGGGAACAAAAGAATGGCAGCCTATCATTTGAAAAGGGAGTGTTTGAAAAATGTTGCTCTATAAAGGAACTTAAGCTGCATTTTTGTTTATTTCTGTGCAGCCTCCGAATCCATGTAAGGCAGTGAGTTCTGAATCCAGGTGACAATACTGGGAATGGCATTGGCACGCTGACCAGTGTATATAGACCCAGCAAGTGGGGAGCTGTAACATTGAAAGGAATCTTGATCTCCCTGTCCACCAGTCACTGAAAGCAATAATTCAGGAGCAGCAAGTAGGGAGAAAGATAACTGCTGTATTCACCTTCAGTTCAGGGGGATTTGAGTACAGGAGTGCGAGTTTATTACTGCAGCGGTACAGGGTCTTGGTGAGACGCCATCTAGAACATTGTGCAGCATTGTGTGCAGTTTTGGTCTCTGTTCCTAATCGAGGACAAACCTGACATTGAGAGAGAGCAGTAAAGGATGACCAGAATGATCTCTGGGATGACAGACTTGTTATGGGATCTGAGTTTGGGGGTCTGGACTTGTATTCCATGCGGTTTAGGAAAATTAGTGGAGATCTCAGTGAAATATATAACACTCTGATTGAGCGAGACAGATTGGAAGCAGGGATGGTTATTCCCCTGGCTCGGATGTCTGAAGCAAGGGGCCATAGTATCAGGTACAGACAGGCCGCTTTGCATTGAGGTGAGAATAAATGTCTGCACTCTGAGACTGGTGAACCAGGGGTACTCTCTCCCAGATCAGGCTGTGGAAGTCATGGCGCTGAATATAAATAAGGATTTCTGGAAATTAAAGGGTAGGGATAGAGCAGGAGTACAGTGTGAAGATAGAAAATCAGCTATCAGTCCAGGTTGTTCTCCAATAACACAGTAACTGTGTTTCTCTGAAACAGTGTGTTGTTGAAAATCGTGCAATATTAATAATGGGGTCTATGGAAAAAAGAGAGTAAGGGGCAAACCCCCAAAAAATCAGTAAAAACCAAAAATTAAGTTTGGTCTAACAACCATACTAGTTCAGTCTAAATAAATCTTTAAATCACATGTTGTAATGGAACAGTGCCGTAAATGTAACACTTTCATACTACAGTCACTCACTGGAGCACTGTACCGTTCACCAGAAAGCATGTGGGGGCTGAATAACCACGTGATGCCAATGGGGAATTCCGGTTCTCCTCAAGATTCTCTCCACAGTTTGAAATAAAGTTATTTCTAAATGTAGTCGACAATTTCCAGTTTCAGGCTCAGTTCAAGGCCTCCTGTGCGCATTGCATTCCTGTTTTAGCTGACCACATTGTTTGTACATTTTGCAGAGAGGATCCTGAGACAGGGTTTTGCTGTTCAGCTGGTTCCTGGCAAGGAATCGCGTCAAAGTGAACGGGAATTCACTTTATAGAAAAAAAGATTCACGAATCACATTGCAGCCAAATTGTATTTAATCAACACGTGTTTTCGGTGAACGGAGGAGCAAAACTGATGGGCTGAAGGCACTAAGGCAGTTTTCATTTTATATTTCACAATGTTTAAACATATTAAGGGATATGACAATTGTATGGGGAAAACTGCACTGAGGAGATGTTCAGCCATAAACTAGCACAGGGAAAGCTCAATGTGTTGTATGACCTGCTCCTGTCACAATGTTTCTGTGCAGTGTGTGGGAAAGCTCTGTAAATATTGTCACAAGCTCTCAACTGTTAGGGAAGAGGTCTCTGCCGGTCGACAGGATTGTGTTTCCCATTCCCTTTTGTACTAACGAGGCTGGTGCCTGGTGTTCAGAACAGGTTTATCATTTAGGACCTCAGTGCAGTTGATATAATTGAGTGTCTTGTTTGGCCGATTCAGAGATCATTGAAGAATATATCACATGTCTCTGTGTCTGGAGTCACTTTTAGGCCAGACCAGGAAAGCACGGGAGATTCACTTCCTGAAAGTACATTGGGGAAGGAAATCGAAGTTTACACTGATATTGAACACAAGATCACTATTACTGACACCAGATTTTAGATCTTGATTTTATATTAATTGTTTTTAATTTGCATCAGCTGCCAGAGCATTAGCCTGGTCTGAGTTAGTAATCCAGTGACATTTCCACAACAGCACCATCTCCACATGGGGACCTATCGGAAACTACACTGAGCAGATTATTTCTGTGCTGCTTGGCAGCTCTGTCAAATTTGAACTCCCACCAATTTAACTGTCGTGATGGGACTGAAAGACTAGTAAAGAGTCAGATAGCAGTAATCCTTTTAGCGGATTGGATATAGTTGAGTAATTTTCCGCATTGCCAGGGAGATGTCGGAGTTGGAGCTGGAATGAAACAGCTTCCCCAGGGGCACGGCTGGTTGTGCAGCACAAGTCTTCAGTCCTATTGCAGGAATGGGGTCAGGGCCCACTGCCTTAGTCGTATCTACAGTGTCCAGCAGTTTTTCATGTCACATGCAGTGAATTGAATTGTTTGAAGACCGCCATCTATGATTCTGTGGGCATCATGGTGAGGGTGAGGTGGATAATCGACTCAATACTTCTGGCTAAGGATGGTGCCGATACTGCATCTTTTACACTGACGGACAGGGCTGTTCCATTATTTAGGGTGCGTATATTTGTTGAGTCATCTCTTCCAGTAAATTGTTTAATGGACCAATGACTTTTATGCATGGATTTGACAGGCCGACAGAGCTTAGATCTGATTTGTTAGTCTTGGTATAATTTCTCCCTCTGTATCAGGTGTTAGTTCTGCTGTTTGGATTGTAACCAGTCAAGTGTGATCGCATTAATGGGTTGTCATCAGGTTTAGGTGCTCGTGATTCCGACCCTGGCATGTTCACACACACTCGTCACTGAACCATGGATCGGCTTGATGGTAATGGTAGACTTATGAAGTATCATCGGGAAAATGTTACAGATTGTCATTGAATACAACTCTGCTTCTTCTGCTGTTGATTCTACAGCATCAGATGATAACCCAGATTTAGCTGCATTATTTACAATTCGATTCTACAGACTGTTCCCCATTTCACACCGAGACCCATTCGCCCATCAGCCCTGTACTCAGTGACCTACTCTGGTTTCTGATGTGGAAATACTTCAATTTTCATATACTCATTCTGCTGGAGTCTTTCTTTGGTGCCTCGCCTCCAATTCGTTGCATAAACTCAATCAATTTAAGGTATTAATCTGAATCTTCTCATTTCCATAATGCCATCTTCTGTATTTGAAGTGAGTGTGTTTCCCTCTGTTTTTCTCCCTGACCATGATTCAGAGCTCTGTAGTGTCAGTGATGCCAACCTTATGCAATTTCAGAGTCAACGAACTTCTGCACCATGCGTTATTGTTCAGTTCACAGTGTATGGCACTCCATGTTGGACAAGATGTTTGGGCATCTTTGACGTCTTTGGAAATTGTTCAAAAGCAAAAATTGCTGAAGATATTGCTAAAGGTGTTGCATCATTTTCTGGAGTGAATGCAGAGTTAAAGTTTCAGGTCCAGTTAATCTTCTATAAAGCTACCAGTATCTCCTGCAGTTTTTGTAGTCTTATTTCCAGTATCCATAGTTATTTGTTTAATTGAAACTTTTTTTCTGTGCCTATTCATTTCTGGTGAAACTCAGCAGGTCTGTCAGCATCTGCAGAGAAAGAGAAACAGTGTTAGCGTTTCCAGTGTGACACTTCTTCAAAACTGAATACAATTGCAAAATGGTCTTTTAATCCCCTGCCAGAATTGGGGAATGTGCGGCAGGGAAAGGAGGGTGTGGCAAAAGATAAACGGACTTTTAGCAGTGGGGTAAAAACAATGACTGCAGATGCTGGAAACCAGATTCTGGATTAGTGGTGCTGGAAGAGCACAGCAATTCAGGCAGCATCCGAGGACAGGCAAAATCGACGTTTCGGGCAAAAGCCCTTCATCAGGAATAAAGGCAGAGAGCCTGAAGCGTGGAGAGATAAGCCAGAGGAGGGTGGGGGTGGGGAGAGAGTAGCATAGAGTACAATAGGTAGGTGGGGAAGGAGATGAAGGTGATAGGTCAGGGAAGAGAGGGTGGAGTGGATAGGTGGAAAAGGAGCTGGGCAGGTCGGACAAGTCCGGACAGGTCGAGTTACTGAAGGTTAGAAACCAGGATGAGGTGGGGGAAGGGGAAATGAGGAAACTGTTGAAATCCACATTGATGCCCTGGGGTTGAAGTGTTCCGAGGCGGAAAATGAGGCGTTCTTCCTCCATGCGTCTGGTGGTGAGGGAGCGGCGGTGGAGGAGGCCCAGCACCTCCATATCCTCGGCAGAGTGGGAGGGGGAGTTGAAATGTTGAGCCACTGGGCGATTTGGTTGATTGATGCGGGTGTCTCTGAGATGTTCCCCAAAGCGCTCTGCTAGGAGGCGTAATTTTCGCAGTGGTGAATGAGAAGATTCTGTAAAAGGAGTTTAAATCAAGGTGTACATGGGGAAAGGGGTTCACTCTATTGATTGCAAGATAAAGAAGACACAACCACATACAGTCACAGGGAGGCCAGGAGGGAGAATGTTGACCATATGGTATTATATCGATATGGCCAAAGATACGTTTTTACTGTGCTGATCATCATCCCCTTTAGACAAATGAATTCAGATGATTAACTTCTTATTGGCACTAGAAAGCGTTTCATGTCGCCTTATTATTGTAACATGGAGAAAAACAAATAACAGTATGAAGATTGGGCTGAGTATTGGTTACCTGTGATGTTTAATATCGCTTCAAATTTGCAGTGCTTATTTTTAAATGCTTGTTCTTGAAGTTAGTATCAGACGGAGTGGAGAAGGTTGCGGGCTGACATTGTAGAAGCTTATAAAATCATGAGAGGAATGGATAGGGTGAATAGCCAAGATTTTTCCACAGGCTGGGGTAGTTCAAGCATAGAGAGAATGGGTTTAAGGTGTTAGAGGGAATATTTAAAAAGGACAAAGGGACAACGTTTCTACGCAGTGTGTGGTGTGGGTGTGGAATGGGCTGCCAGAGGAAGAGTGGTACATAGCGTGTAGAGCTGCAACATTAAACATTATTTGGACAAGTATATGACTGGGAAACACTTAGAGGCATATGGGTCAAATGAAAGCAGATGGGACTAGTACAATTTGGAAAACTTGCCCGGCATGGACGTTTAGCAAAGCTTCACGCAGTGTCAGTGTGGGTTTGTGAACGGGAAATGATATTTTGCCTCAAAATTCATGCAAAGTACTTCTGGAGATGCCTGAAAATGTAACAACGGACTTGATAAAGGGGATCTGGTAGACGCAAAACTTTCCAGAGATTTTCCACAAGTATTACAAAATGAAAGTTCTTACACAAAACAGAAGCTCTAGGATGTAGGATACTGTATTAACATGGGATGATGATTGGTTAACACAGAAATCGAAGAATCAGGATTAATGGATATTTATGATAAAGGTGTATCTGCTGGAGTACCACAAACATCAGTCTGTTGGCATCAGTTATTTACAATCTATGCTGACAGCCTGAAGGAGGGAGCTGAGTGCAATATATATCCGAGTTTGAGGATGACACTGAGAATCAAAATGCAGGCTGTTATTTAAATTCCAGAAAAGGAGCAGTACAAAGGGTTTGGAGTGTTCCTATGTGTGAAACATAAAGTCAGCATGCTGGTGCAGCAAGTAACTATGTTGGTACATTAGGACTTTTCCTGCGATGAAAGGGTTTAGTTATAGAGAATCTCTAAAAAAATTGATGTGATCATTCATTGGGTTTAAATGAATGATGAGTGATACTGCTGAAACATACAAGACACAGCAGGGGCTTGAGAAATTAGGTGTTGAGAAGTTGTTTCCATTCTTGGGCAAAGTGTCGAACTCGAGGATATAGATTTCGAATAAGGAACATCGATTTCGATCTGAGATGCAAACCGATGTCTTCTCTCAGAAGGTAGTGAATGTCTGGAATTCCCTGACCCAGAGAGGTGTGGAAGGATACAAGGAGTCGGCAAGAAAGTGGAGTTGAGCCCTGGAGTAGATCAGCCATGTTCTTTTTAAATGACAAGGCTAGGGGCCGATTGACCTACTCCTGTTCCTATTTATTAATTTCACATGCTATGCTTTTGGAAAGTAACGGGTTATTTTCATGGAAATCGCGTTGTAAAATGTTGCATTCAGGGAGGGCAGAGGGTTTGTTGTTTTAACCCTGCGTGGGGGACATGGGGTTGTATTCGCAGCGTATCTGGGGCTGCAATATGTTCCTCATCTGGAGCAGAATTTCCAGACAGGGGAAGCCTGGAAGCAGGGATTGTTTGGGGGGGGGGCGAGTGGTGGGGGCATTTTCTCGCCCAGCCTGCATTTTCCACGTACATTTCCGCAACTGCACCTAACCATCGGAGTGGCCTTGACCTGCCCCTGTGTAGCAGGTCCGAAGGGCTGAATGGAACATCAGAACACAGGGCTGAGGAACACGAGGGGGCCATTCGGCCCTTTGACACTACTTCAGAAGTAAATAAGGTCATCGCTCATCTCATTGTGGTCCCAGTTGCACTTTGCTCTCCATCCACCATTATCTCTGATTCACCTGTCTATAGACAAAGCCAGCCTGGTTATAATATAAATATCTGGCCACCCCAAATTCTGGGAAAGAGAATTCCCACTGGAATGAAATACCACTTTGTGATTTTTTTCTCACTCCAGTTGTGACTGAGGATGGAGGTTGTCACTCTTTCCTTTTCTAGTTCCACTTTTCCACTGCTCACAACAAATTTTAAATGCAACCATGTTGGTAATATGGCTGATAATAAAGGTTTCAGACTGGGTGAGGTTCAGTGACAGGAACAAATCAGGCAGATTTCTTTAGTCAGCCATCAGTAACTAATAGAACTAACGGATGCACATAGTGGATCTTTGGTTAGCACTGCTACCTCCCATCGCCCAGGAGCTGCGTTCAATTCCAACCTCTGGCAACCCTCTATTTGGATTTTGAACATTCTCCCCATGTCTGTGTGGGTTTCCTACCAGTGTTCCAGTTTCCTCCAACACAGTCCAAAGATATGCAGCTTAGAGTGGATTAGCCATGCTAAATTTCCCATAGTGCCCAGGAATGTGTAGGTTAGATAGGTTAGTCATGGGAAATGCAGAGTTACATGGATAGAGTAGGGGGGCAGGTCCGGGCGAGATACAGTTCTATGGGTCAATGTGGACTTGATAGACGGAATGTCCTGCTTCCACACTGTAGAGATTCTATAAGAACAACAAGACGTTTGGACGATACAAACACCCAGTGGGTATCTATCTGATCCACTCTCCTCTAGGTTTTGTATGTTTCGATAAGATCACCTCTCATTCCAAGAGTAACCTGTTAAAGCCTTCATTATATAAGACCCTCATCCCTGGAATACATGAAGGGAAACATCTCCGAACTGCTTCCAAGTCAATTATATCCTTTGTCAGGTAAGGAGAGAAAATGATCTCACGCACAGTTGCGGTTAACTTTTGTTTTCTCAGTGGTGAGAGTGTTTGGGACTCTCTTCCCTGCAGAGCATTGGAGGCAGAGATATTGAATATTTTTGAGGCACTTAAGAAGTATCATAAGTAACAACAGAGTCAAGGATTATCGAGGAATGGGCAGCAAATTGCATTGTAGGAGGAAATGTAGACAGTGATACAAAATCACACTGCTCCAGAACATCCAGGAATATAATGCAAACCGAAATGATAATATTGATAAAATGTTAAGGTGGAGTCCAAGATTGTGGCGATCCGGAAGGTCTGCTTTGTTGGGCTCTGCATCACAGCATGGGCAAAGTGGTTCCCTAACCCGCTCCATCCCAGGAATTTACTTAAAATTTAACCCTAAAAGAGTGATAGAATCTTTACTGATCCTGGTTTATCAAGTGGAAATGACAACACATGGGAAAGGATCGAGTAAGTCCCAACAAGCGGTGCTCCCGTCAGAAGCATCGAGCCTGCCTGAGGCTGTAGCTGCAACCCACTCTGCTCGTTCCATGGACCCAGTTTCTCACCAGGCCTTGGTCACTGAGTTAACCAAGTTATATGAAATGATTGAAGCCATGATTGAAGAAGGGTTCAGCAGAGGCTAGAACTACTAACACTCTCAGGCGCGCTCCAAAAATATGAGCAGCAACTTGACAGCCTTGGAAACAAAATGGACGATGTCAAGCATGACAGAGTCTGCGATAATAAATTCCTCATAAGAGAGGATCCTCACCGTTGAAAAACAGGTTCGTATCTTAATTGAACATGATGACGACCTTGGGAACAGGGGCAGGATGAAGAATGTTCACATCGTCGGTCTGCTGGCCCAGACAGCAGGTGGTCAGCCAGTGAGTATTTTTTGAGAACTGGCTGCAGCGATTCCTTCACTTCGAAACTGAAGAGGTGAAGACTGAGACAGTTCATCGGGTTACGGTGCCCAGGTCAGGCTCAGACCAGCGCTCTCGCCCTGTCCGCGTGCAGTTACACAGTTATGGGGATAAACAAAGACTAATGGAAGCTTCCAGAACCCAGCGGAAAGATCCAATGCCTTTAATTCACGGGCTCCAGGATTATGTCCTTTCGGAACGTTTCGGCGGCGATGATTCAGAAAAAAATCTTTTGATGATACAGAACATACAACATTACAGCGCAGTACAGGCCCGTCGGCCCTCGATGTTGCGCCAACCTGTCATACCATTCTGAAACCCATCGAACCTACACTATTCCAATTACGCCCATATGCTTGTCCAATGACGACTTTAATGTACCTAAAGTTGGCGAATCTGCTACCATTGCAGGCAAAGCATTCCATACACTTTATACTATATGAGTAAAGAAACTACCTCTGACATCTGTCCCATATCTATCATCCCTCAATTTAAAGCTATGCCCCCTCATCTTTACCGTCACCATTCTTGGACAAAGGCTCACCCGATCTAACCCTCTGATTATCTTATATGTCTCTATTAAGTCACCTCCCAACCTTTTTCTCTCTAACGTAAATAACCTCAAGTCCCTCAGCCTTTCCTCCATACCAGACAACATCCTAGTAAATCTCCTCTGCACCCTTTCCAACGCTTCCACATCCTTCTTATAGTACGGTGACCAGAACTGTACACAATACTCCAAGTGCGTCTGCACTAGAGTTTTGTACAGCTGTAGCATAACTTCATGGTTCCTGAACTTGATCCCTCTATTAATAAAAGCTAAAACACTGTATGCCTTCTTAACAATCCTGTCAACCTGGGTGGTAACTTTCAAGCATCTGTGCACCTGGATACTGAGATCTCTTTGCTCATCTACACTACCATTAGCCCAGTACTTTGCATTCCGTTTACTCCGACCAAGGTGAATCACCACACACTTGTCCACATTAAACTCCATTTGCCACCTCTCAGCCCAGCTCTGCAGTTTATCTATGTCTCTCTGTAACCTATAACATCCTTCCTCACTATCCACAACTCCACCGACTTTAGTGTCATCTGCAAATTTACTAACCCATCCTTCTGCACACATCCAGGTCATTTATGAAAATGACGAATAGCAGTGGACCCAACACCGACCCACTACAAACTTGACTCCAGTATGAACATTTCTCATGAACCACAACCCTCTGTCTTCTTTCAGCAAGCTACTTACTGATCCGTACTGCTATATCTCCCACAATCCCATTACTACGCATTTTGTACAATACCCCACTGTTGGGAACCTTATCGAACGCCTTGCTGAAATCCATATAAACCATATCAACCCATTTACTCTCATCTACCTGTTTGGTCACCTTCACAAAGAACTCAATAAGGTTCGTGAGGCACGACCTACCCTTCACAAAACCGTGCTGACTATCCCTAATCAATTTATTCTTTCCTAGATGATTATAAATCCTATCTCTTATAATCTTTTCCAACACTTTATCAACAACTAAAGTAAGGCTCACTGGTCTATAATTACCAGGGTTGTCTCTACTCCCCTTCTTGAACAGGGGAACCACATTTGCTATCCTCCAGTCTTCTGGCACTATTCATGTAGGCAATGACGATTTAAAGATCAATGCCAAAGGCTCGGTAATCTCCTCCCTGGCTTCCCAGAGGATCCTAGGATAAATCCCATCCGGCCCAGGGGACTTACGGACTTTCACACTCTGCAGAATTTCTAATACCTCCTCCTTGTGAACCTCAATCCCAAATCGTCGAATAGCCTGTATCTCAGTAATCTCCTCGATAACATTGTCATTTTCCAGAAAATGTTGAAAATATTGTTGAAAAACATTCATTTAGTGCTTCCCCTATCCCCTCTGACTCCACACACAACTTTCCACTACTATCCTTGATTGGCCCTAATCTTACTTTCGTCATTCATGTATTCCTTAAATACCTACAGAAAGCCTTAGGGTTTATCCTGATTCTATCCGCCAACAACTTCTCATGTCTTTTCCTCGCTCTTCTGAGCTCTCCCTTTAGGTCTTTCCTGACTACCTTGTAACCCTCAAGCGCCCTAACTGAGCCTTCACATCTCATCCTAAAATAAGCATTATTCTTCTCTTGACCAGAGATTCCATTTCCTTCGTAAACTATGGCTCCCGCACTCGACAGCTTCCTCCCTGCCTGACAGGAACATACCTATCTAGGACACACGGTACCTTTTCCTTGAATAAGCTCCACATTTCTTATGTGCCTATCCCCTTCAGTTTCCTTCTCCCTCCTATGCTTCCTAAATCGTGCCTAATCACATTGTCATTACCTTTCCCCCAGCAGTAACTCTTGCCCAGTGGTATACACCTATCCCTTGATATCACTAATGTAAACATAATAGAATTGTGATCGCTATCACCAAAGTGCTCACCTGCTTCCAAGTCTAACACCTCTCAAGAGAAGAGTAAGGGAACTCGGGAATCAGTATTCCCTCTGGTACCCAACGATTATTCGTATTGTATTTAATGGATCCATGAACTCGTCTGACTCTGCAGAGAAAGCGAAACCTTTGTGGAAATTTTAAATTCCCCTATCGATATTTTTAGTTTTTTGGATTTTTTATATGTTTAGTTTTGGAAAGTTTTGAGAGCTTGTCAGTTGTAATAGTTTTAGATTGTGTAGTTTTTAAGCTCTATGAGACTTTGTTTATTAATGATCAGTAATTCGAGTTCTTCCTCTCTCGAGTTCAAATGTTGCTACAGTCGGTTCTGGAAAATGATATGCTTAAATGGTGCACCTGGAACATTATGGGGAGCCATTGCCCAGTCAGGAGGAAAAACTTACTTTCTAGTCTTAAAAAAGAGAGGGTGGATTTTGTCCTAATGCAGAAGATGCACCTCGATGACTAGGAACATTCGACGTTATAGCAGGGCGGATTTGAACGGGTTTTTATTTTCGTCTTTTAATACAAGGAGTGGGGGAGAAGAAGAACCTTCCATTTAAATTACTAGATTGTATTTGATACTCACGGAAGGATTATAAATCCCCCAAGCCTTGAACTATGGTAAATAATCCAATATTTTGAATAGTAATTGCGACCCATCACCCCGACCCCGGTGCACCCTTTAAAATCCTGGTAGATGCATTTTCCAAATTCAGTTATCTTGCATCATGGCACATTATTGTAGAAGGAGATTTCAACTGTCTTATGGAACCACGGTGGACAGAATGTCCGAAGGTCCCTCAATACCCTCATTATAATGTAACCAATTGGTGGATTTGTGTGCAGAACTAGAGCTGATGGATGTCTGGAGGCACATCTACCTCACAAGTAGGGTTTTTAATATCTTCTTTAACCCGCAGAAATGCCACACCAGGTTTGATTTCCTCCCCATCCCTGCAACAATCTTAGATTCGGTGGCATCCTGCACAATTGGGAATATTACCATTTGTGACCATACTTATAGATAAAGATTTAGGGAAATATACAGATTCGAAACACTGGCGAATGTATCCCTTTATTGTTAAGACTAGTTAGTTCATTGAGTATTTCTGTAATGAATTCAGATATTTCTTAGCCATTAATTCAGATTCAACCAGTAACCGATCCATTCTATGGGAAATTGCTAAGGCTTATGCCAAGGGAATAATTATCCCTTAAGATGCAGCAGAAGGGGGAGCAGGAACGCTGGTTTGAGGCACAGCTGAGGGCAGCCGAGAGGGCATACTGTGATAGACCCTCAGTGGCTAAGCTGCAGAGGATCACAATGCTTCGGTCCACAGTGAATTCCACGCTCACACAGACAGCCAAGAAGGAACTTACTTTTGCTAAACAAAGGTTGTTTGAACATGGTGATAAGCCAGACAGGTATTTAATCTATCTTGCCAAGAAAACGAGCGCCCCTCTCAAGCCATTACCTCAATTAGGAAAGCTATTGGGATCCTTACCTTCAATTCCAAAAAGATTAATGCCTCCTGTCCGAGATTTTTCTCCGAATTATTTCAGACTGAGCATTATGTGGATAGATGGATTAAGATGGAGTCATTTTTCATTTTTCAGGAGTAACCCCTGAATACGTGTTGTGCCTTAATGCACCATTGTCAGCGCAGGAGGGTGTGAAGCAGCTTCAGAATGAAAAGGTGCACGTTCCTGGCAGATTTCCTCGTGAATTTTATAAATAATTTATAAACCTATTGTCAGGGCTGATGTTTAACATGTTCTGTCACTCATACAGTCACGAACTCCTCCCTCCATCCTTAAGAGAGGCTCATCTCTCTGATGCTGCAGAAAGGAAGACCCTGGAGGATTGTGCTTCTTACACGCCAATCTCACATTTAAATGTTGGTTTCAAAATCTTGTCTGAAACGCATGCATTAAGGCTGGAAACTTTGCTGCCTTCCATTGCCAAAGAGGACCAAACAGGCTTTACAAAGGGCCACAGATCTTCCTACAATGTGAAGAGGTTACTCAATATGGTCCAAGAGTGTCAACAACAATCTATCCAGGGATTATTGATCTCTTTAGATGAGAGACGGCATTTGATTGGGTTGAGTGGCCGGATCTCTTCTGTACAGTAGAACGGTTTGGTCCACGCAAAGTTTTTATCAAGTGGGTGAGGGTCATTTACAGCGATCCTCTGGCTGTTGTTCTCACTAATGGTGTGCCAACCAGTAATATTAAGATTTCTCCAGGCAGCCGCAAAGGTTGACAACTTTCACCATTGTTGTTTACGTTGGGGATTGAGCCACTGGCGGAGGCCACCCGTAGGGATGCCAACATATCTGCCCCAGAAGTGGGATAGAAGTCACATTGTATGCAGATTACATTGTATGCAGATGAGGGTCTTATGTTTTTTGTCAAATCCCGCAATTTCGGTAGTTCATGTGATGCAATGCATTAATTCGCTTGTTGTCTTTCTGGGTGATAAGATTAATTTTACAAAGTTGGAGGCCATGCCTATGGGAGATCTTAGGGAAATACCTGATACTGAGGGCAAATCCTGGTTTCCTTTTAAATGGTCAATGGGGTGGTTTCCCTATTTCAGTATATTCATTACATCTGTATTTGATCATTTATTTAAGGTGAACTGTGTCCATTTGTTTGACAAAATTAAACAAGACCTTCAAAGATGGGAGGCATTTCAAATATCCTGGCTCGATCAGATAGCTGTTATTAAAATGAATGTCCTTCCTCATTTCCTAGACCCCGTGCGAATGCTTTCTTTGATGTTTCCCAGACAGATATTTCTGAAACATAATGGCTGGTTTAGCTCTTTTATTTGGCACCATAAGCGATTCCTTATCAAGCTAACAAAATTGCAATTGCCCCACAGATTGTGGGGGGTAGATCTCCCAGATTAAAAGCAATCAATTAAGTTTTTTTATCATCCTATGTTAGTGCCTGGGCCGCTGAGGACTCGGCGTCAATACGGCTAGAAATTGAGCCCTCTCAGAAAAAGTGAACCCTTATTAGTCTGTTGTTCTTAGATAAAATGACAACATTTATGGAGTATTGTCAAAAACTAATGATTATCAATACTGTTAAAACTTGAAGAACTATGCATCAGATCGAGGGCAATACAGCCAAAACCATGTTTCTTACCCCTTTAATTGGTATACCAGGTTGTCATCCGGGGATTATGGATTCCAGGTTTAAACTGTGGGCAGCGAGGGTGGTACCTTGCTTGGGTGATTTAGAATTAGTAGAATCCCTACAGTGTGGAAACAGGTCTGGGCCCAACAAGTCAACTTCGACGCTTTGAAGAGTAACCCACCCAGACCCATTCTCCTACCATTCTATATTTATCCTGACTAATGTCTGAACTTACAGATTCTGGAACACTATGAGCGATTTAGCAATGGCCAATTCAGCTAACATGCACATGTTTATGACTGTGGGAGGAAACCTATGCAGACACAGTTGAGAACATACTAACTCCACACAGCCAGTCACCCAAGACTGGAACCAAACCCGTGACCCTGCTGCGGTGAGTCAGCAGTGAAAACCACTAAGCCACCACGTGTTACTTGAGGGAGAAACAATGATATCATTTGATCAACGCGAGTAGAGATTTCTTCTGCTTTTTTTCCAGAGTAGAGATTTGATTTTAAAAACATACACTTTTAACAAACTCTTACAGATCCGATACAGAGCTGCGGGTGTTTATTGCTAAGAATACACTTTTTGTCGGTACTGCTTATCATTTGTTGGAGAGTGTCCCCTCAGACAAGACTGTGCAGCTTCATGACGTCTGTGCGAGAGAGTAGGGGGGTTTAGATCTCTTTGGAGACATGGGAGGATATTTGTGAAAATGCTCGAAGGATTTTGATCTGTAATAGGTCCCATTCCATGCAGTTGCAAATTCTTCATAGGGTCTATCTGACTCCAGATTTTCTCTCAAAATTCAATGTGGGATTATCTTCAGCATGTCCTAAATGCAGAATGACTACATGCACTCTTACTCATTGCATGTGGTCCTGCTGCAGGCTTCGTATATATCGGAGCTCTGTGTTCGGTGTGGTAGAGTGGGTCTTGGGGACCGAATTGGAGATGGACACGGTTTCTCTTTTCCTGGGCCTGCCCAGAGTATCTTACGCAGATGCACATAGGAAAAAAAATATATCCTTACTTTCTATGCTAGGAAATAATATTCTGTTGTGTTGGATGTCTGAAACTCCCAGGATGTGTTGGGTCTTTGTAAGCTCATCATGGAGAATATCCCTTTGAAATTTCTCACTAGTATGGTGCACCAAAAAACAGAGATTAATATAAGTCATAGAGTCATAGAGATGTACAGCATGGAAACAGACCCTTCGGGCCAACCCGTCCATGCTGACCACATATCCAAATACAATCTAGTCCCACCTGCCAGCACCCGGCCCATAACCCTCCAAACCCTTCCTATTCAATCAACTCATCCAAATGCCTCTTAAATGTTGCACTTATACTAGCCTCCCCCACTTCACCTGGCAGCTCATTACATACACGTACCACCCTCTGTGTGAAATAGTTGCTCTGTAGGTTTCTTTTATATCTTCCCCCCTCACCTTAAAATTATGCCCTCCACTTCTGGACTCCCTGACCCCGGGGAAAAGACTTTCCCTACATACCCTATCCATGCCCCTTATACTTTTGAAAACCTCTATAATGTCATTCTTCAGCATCCGAAGCTCCAGCGAAAACAGCCCCAGCCGATTCAGCCTCTCTCTATAGGTCAAATCCTCCAATCCTTATAAATCTTTTCTGAACCCTTTCAAGTTTCTCAACATTTTTCCGATAGGAAGGAGACCAGAATTGCACGTAATATCCCAACAGTGGCCTAACCAATATTCTGTACAGCTGCAACATGACCTCCTAACTCCTGTACTCTATACTCTGACCAATAAAGGAAAGCAAACCAAACGCCTTCTTCACTATCGTATCTACTTGCGACTGCACATTCAAGGACCTATGAACCTGCACTCCAAGAACTCTTTCTTCTGCAAAACCCCCTGGGACCTTGCCATTAAGTGTATAAGTCCTGCTATGATTTGCTTTCCCAAAATGCAGCACCTTGCATTTATCTGAATTAAACTCCATCTGCCGCTTCTCAGCCCATTGGCCCATCTTGTCAATCCTGTTGTAATCTGAGGTGACCTCTTCGCTGTTTACTGTACCTCCCATTTTGGTGTCATCTGCAAACTTACTAACTGTATCTCTTATGCTCGCATCCAAGTCATTTATGTCAATGACAAAAAGTAGTGAATCCAGCACCGATCCTTGTGGCACTCCAATGGTCAGAGGCCTCCAGTCTAAAAAACAACTATCCACCACCACCCTCTGTCTTCTACCTTTGACCCAGTTCTGTATCCAAATGGCTAGTTCTCCCTGTATTCCATGAGACCTAACCTTGCTATAATAGACACACAGTGAGTGTGAGGGAGCAGGGAGAATATGGTGACCCTTATCCTAACGGTGTGGGGAAGGTTATTGAAGCTTGTCCTGTTTTGCTGGACATTTCTTCAGACTGCAGATACTGCACTGAGGTGGGTGGTGAGCTCAGACCATGTTCAGTGTGTCTGGTGGTGTGATCCCTCTGGGAAGAGAATGGTCCCCCTCTGTACTAGCCCATCCTCCAGGACCTCCGTGCCTCTGTCGACAAACCGTGATGTAATTTCCCCTTATCTGCCATGCTCGGGGTAAACTGTGCAGGACATCTCCAACTGAGAAAGCTCAACTGTGTGCCCCTTGGCCTTTTAATGATGGCCCCAGTGTCAGGCGTCATGGAATATCCAGGGGCATCCGGGCGATTTTGAGTACCTCCAGTCATGATGGGTGGGAGAATCGGTCTGGCATTGTATGAGAGGGACACCATGGCGTGGGGTGGGTAGTTAATGAGATGAGTTTGGTAAGATAGCATCAGGAATCTAGCTCAGCCTTGTGCATACAACCCCAATGTCACACTCAAAGAAAATGTCACTGAGACAGATTTTTGTTAGATTCAGCCCAGTGAGGTGAAGACTCTGCTGTCCTCACTCCCAGTTACAAAGCTGCAGAACAAATGCTCATCCAAAAGTCTCCATCGCCTGAACTCACAGCAATATCCCTTTCACTCATAATTCTTCTTAATACTGACCGGTGTTGCATGATACTATCGAAATGTCTTCATTTCAGCACTCTGAAATGAAGACATTTTTTCTCAGTCTCCCCCACTCTGCATCCACTCCATAACACACTCATTTATAGTCATACTGCACGAGACTGCCAGTATTACTGGCCATTTGACCCAGCTGGTCCATGCCAAACAAAATGTCCATCCACACTCACTCCATTTCCCTGCCCTTGTTCTGTATCCCTCTAATCCTACCCTATCTGTATATTTGTCGAAATGCCTTTTCAATGTTGTTATTGTACCCACCTCAATCACTTCCACTGGCAGATCAGTCTGTATGCATACCACGCTCTGTGTAAAAAAGTTGCCCCTCAGGTTCCTTTTTATATACTTTTTTCCTTTCCAAACATTAACGAATGTCCTCTCGTCCTCGATTCCCCAACCTTAGGAAAAAAATTGAAGTATTCACCCCATGCACGCCCCTCATGATTTTGTAAGAGTTACACTTCTATTAGAACCTTCTAGTTTCCTACGCTGTAAAGAAATAAGTTCTAACCTGTTCAACCTCTGCCTATAACTTAGAGCCTTTAGCCCAGGAAACATCTTTGTAAATTTGTTCCACACTCTTTCTCGATCAATAATATCCTTTCTAGAGCAAGATGAACAAAACTGAACTCAATACTCCAACTGCAGCCTTACCAACATCCTGTACAACTGCAACATAACGTCCCAACGTCGAAACTCAATGTGCTGATGAAGACCAGTGTGCCAACAACCTTCTTCATTGTCCTGTGTATCTGTGACTCAAATTTCAGACAACCGTGCACCTGATCTCCAACGTCCTTTTGTTCCATTACACTCCTTAAGACCCTCTCATTCATCATTAAACTCATACCTGGATTTGACTTTCCAAAATGCAAGACGTCACACTTATCTGTATTAAACTCAAATTGCTATTTCTGAGCCTACTTCCTCAGCTGACCAAGTTAATGCTGCAATTTCTGATAATGTTGCTCATTGTAAATGATGCCTCCTAATTTAGAGTCATCTGCAAACTTACTAACCTTGCGTTGTGCACTCTGGTCCAAATCATTGGGAAAAGATAACGAACAGCAATGGGCCCGGGACCGACTACTGAGGCACTCCACTAGTCACAGGCCTCCAGTCCGACAAGCATACCTCCACCATAGCCATTTGTTTCATAACGTCAAGCCAATTGTGTCGCCAATTTGCCGGTTTACATTGGAGTCCATGCGATCTAACCTTCCAGAGCGACCTATCAAGTAGAACCTTATCAAAGGCCTTACTGAAATCCATATAGACTATGTCCACCATCCTGCCCTTGTCAACATTTGTGGTCACTTCCTCAAAAACTCTAACAAAAATTCTAAGGCATGATTTGCCACGCACAAAACTATGCTGACTGCTCCAAGTCAAACTCTGTTTTTCCAAATGCATGCATATCTTTTGCCTCAGAACCTTCTCAAGTGGTTTACCGAAAACAGATATGAAGCTTACTGGTCTATCTCTCCCAGGCTTTTCTTTGCAACCCTTCAAGAATAAGGGCACGTTTGTTCTTGCCCAGTCTTCCGGGTCCTTGGCCCCTGAACTGTCTTCTCTCGCTACCTGCATTGCTCTTGGATATATCTGGTCAGGACCAAGAGATTTATCTGACTTTCTGCATTCTAATATGTCCATCAGCACCTCTACTGTGATATGGACTGTACCAAGATATCACAACTGACCTCCCAAAGGTCACAGGGCTTCATGTCTTTCTTCATGATAAACACAGAGGGGAAATTGAGGACCTCACCCATCTGTTGAGGTTTTACACATGCGTGCCCAATTTGGATTGTAAGGCGTCCTATTCTCTTTCTAGTTGTTCTTTTTCTTTCTTATACTGAATTTGGGTTCACATTAATCTGCTCAGTCAAGGCTATCTCATACCCCCTTTTCACCTTGCTGATTTCCTTCTTCACTAAACTCCTGTATCCCCTGTGTACCTCCAGGGATTCCCTTGGTCCCAGCTGCCTGTACCTGAGCCACGCCTCCTTTTCTCTGGTCAGAGCCTCAATATTTCTTGTTATCCAGGGTCTCTCTTCCAGCCTCACTTTCCCTTCACCCTCATAGGAAAGTATCGACCTTGAACTCGAGCTATCTCACTTTTGAAGCCCTTCCACTTGCCCGGGATCGTTTTACCTCGAAACACACTACTCCAATCATCCCCTGCAAACCCCTGTCTAATTCCAACAAAATACACCTTGCCCCAATTTAGAACTTGATTCTGTGGACCAATTTTGTCCCTAACATTACTATTTTAAAACTAATACAGCTCTACTCACTATTCCCAAAATGCTTGCCCACTTTACCTCCGACACCTCTCCGACCTTATTTCCCAACAATAGGTCGAGTTTGTCCCTTCCCCAATAGGAACCTCTCTATATTGCTTGTGGAAGCTTTCCTGAACACACTTAACAAATTACGTTCCATCTAAGTTCTTAACCATCTGGAAGTCCCAGTCTATGTTAGGAAAATTAAAATCACCTTTTATGACAACCCTATTGCTCCTGCAAGTCTCGCCAGTCTCCCTGAATATTTGTTCCTCTAATTCCCATTGATTATTTGCTGGCTTATAGTGCAACCACTATAACATCACCATCCCCCTCTTACTTCTTTGCACCGTTCACAAAACCTCATTGGATATTATCTCAGTTATTTCAACTTTAAATACTAGAGTGATATGCACCTTAATCAGAACTATTGGTATTTAAATTATATCTCTTCCTCACATTGATTTTCACATTCGCAGCACCCCGTGTCAAGGTACAGTACAGATATGGAGCTGTAAATGGATGGGAACTGCACATTCTGTCACTTCCTGCATTGGTTACATTTTTCACCGCACTGGGCAGTGATCTAATACAGTGTTACCGAACAATGCAACAGCCTGGGTTTATATATGAATGAACCAGTGCGGACTGCACAGCTCCCCACGCTGGACATTTAGCCCAGGATTATAGATCAAGTATTGGTGTAGGCTGCACAGAGTTTCACTCTGCACATAGCTGGGTTGCATTCAGCTGTACACTAGCCAGATCTACACAGTGCTCCATCGTGAATATGTAATGGATGAGCTGGTTATGCGAGTTGGATTGCGAATGTGAGAGTACGAAACATCTGACAATACCTTTATTTTGTGTTTTCATTCTTGTGATTGGACCCCTCAAATCCTGACTTATCCTGTTAGATCCATCCTTCTGGATGAGTCATGGTGAGTGTTGTTGCAGCATCTGGGTCTGCAACATGACCAACAAATGGAGCAGAGGCTGCAGAGAAGACAGTCTCCGTAAAATGGAATGAGGGAATCAGAATCAGATCAGCCGTGGTCTTAGTGAATGTTGGGACAGGATTGTGTGGACCACTAATGCAACCTATTAATATATTTCTGTTTGTTCCAAGCAAACTCCCCTTCTCTCCCAGTGTCCCACACTGGTGGGGAGTGCGTCACCTCCTGCTGTCCTTGCATAACAGGATGCTGGGGCCGCACTAACCTCCAGATTTCCCTGTGCTTCAGTTTCGAGCTCTGAGTGACTGCATCCTGTCCCTGTGTCACAGTCTCAAGCAGTTGAATGACTGCGTCCTGTTATGTGTCCCAATCTTGGGCAGTTGAGTGACTGCCTCCTGATCCAAGGTTTGCGAAAGTAGATGTCCTCCTTCTGCTACTGACTAACAGGTTCCTATAGCTCTGTGCTCACCTTCTGCTCCTGTGGAATTGAGTCGAGGGCCTGAATGGCGTCTTCACATTCCTTACAGCTTCTCTTGGCTAAAAGCCTTTCTCCTGTTTTTGTAAAACGCCATCAAAATCTGAATGATGTATTTTTGTATTTTACTCTCAGCAATTGAACAAACAAGTTGCCTGACAGAATTCAGAAGCTGAATAGCCTCCTCTTGTTACTGTGTTATACACTCAAGAGGCAATAGAGTTTCAGAGATGCACAACACGGAAAAATACCTTTTGGTCTGATCGCCCATACCGACCAAATATCCTAAATAAATCTCGTCCCCCTTGCCAGCACTTGTCCCATTTCCCTCTAAACACTTCCAAAGCATCTGTCCACCCAAATGATTTTTAAATGGTGTAACTGTACCTGCCTCCACCACCTCCTTTGGCTTTTCAATCCATACACACAGCAGTTTCTGTGTGAAAATGTTGTCCCTCATGTTCCTTTTTAAATCTTTCCCCCTCTCACCTTCAACCTTTGTCTTCTAATTTTGGACTTGCCTATCCTGGGTAAAAGACGTTGAGTGTTTTCCTTATCTATGCCCCTCATGATTTCATAAAACTCTTTTACGTAACCCCTCAGCCTCAACACTTGAAAATAGCCCCAGCCTATTCAAACTCTCCCTGTAACTCTAACCATCCAATACCTGCAACATTATTTTAAGTCTCTTCTGCACCCTTTCAAGTTTAACAACATCTTTCCGACAGCAGGGAGTCCAGAATTAAAGGCAGTATTACAAAAGTGGCCAAACCAATGTCCTGTACAGATGCAACATGTCGTGAAAATGTTTCGACACAAAGCACTCACCAGTAAAGGGCAGGTCACCAAGTGCCTTCTTCACTGCGCTGTTTACCTGTGACGGCACTTTCAAGGAACGGAGAACCTGCACCACAAGGTGACACAGTAGCTCAGTGACTAGCATTGCTGCTTCAGAGCGCAGCGAGCTGGGTTTAATTCCATCCTTGAATGACTGCCTTTGTGGGGTTTGCACATTCTCCCCGTGTCTGCATGAGTTTCCTCCTGATGTTATGTTTTCTTCCGACAGTATAAAGGTATACAGATAAGGGCAGATTGGCCATGCTCAATTGCGTAAAGTACCCAGGGATGTGTAGGCGAGGGGGATTAGCCATGGGAAATGCAGGCTCAGAGGGTTAGGGTAGGGGTTTGTCCAATGGGATACTTTTTAGTGGGTCGGTGTGGCCTCGATGGGCCGAATCGGCTGTTTCCTCACTGTAGGGATTCGATAATTTCTATGGAGTTCTCCTTGATTGGCAGCTTTCGACAGGACCCTACCTACATGTTTTGCCTTGATTTGTCTTGCCAAAATGAAACACCTCACATTTAAGTAAAATAAACTCCATCTGCCATTCCTCGGTCCACCTCAGCAAAGTCCCATTATAGTCTGAGAGATAATTCTTCACTGTCGACTGCACCACCAAATTTGGAATTATCTACAAACTTACTGACTGTACTTCATATACTCAAATGCAAATGATTTGTATAAGTGACAAAAGGCAGTGGATCCACTGTTGATCTTTGCGGCATGCCACTGGTCACAGGTCTCCAAGTTTAAAGAACAAATGTCCACTGTCACGCCCTGTCTCCAATATTCAAGAAAATTTTGGATCTAACAGGCGAGCTCGCCCTGGATTCCAGGCAGTCGAACCTTGTTAACCAGTCTACCATGTAGAACATTTTGGTTTTCTAACTGAATTCCATAAAGACAACATCCACTGTCCTGCCTTCATCAATCATCTTCATCGCTTCCTCAAAACATTCCACACCGTCAGTGAGACGTGAACTCCAATGTACAAAGCCCTCTTCAGTCCTGGTCTTTCCAAATGCATATACATCCTTTTCCTCAAAATCCCCTCCAACAATTTAGTCACCACTGACGTCAGGCTCACCAATCTATAGTTACCTGGTTTTTCCTTACTTTCTTAAATAATGACACTATGTTACCAGCCCTCCAGTCTTTTAACACCTCACTTGTGGAAATCAATGAACAAACATATCAGCAAAAGGCTGAGCAATCTCTTTCCTAGCCTCCCACAAACTCATCAGTCCCAGGAATTTGCTCACCTTCGTATGTTTTAAAATGCCCTACATCTCCTTGTAATGTAGATACTTTTCAAGATATTACGATATATATTTTCATTCTCTCGCTCTTGTAACCCCCTCCACATTAAATACAGTGGAGAAATACTTGCTTCGTATCCCTCCCATCTCTTGTGGTTCCACACATAGATAGCCTTACTGATCTATAAGGGGACCTATTCTCTCCCCAGTTAATCTCTTGCCATTAAAGGATTTCTTCAATGCCTCGTTAACCCTATTTCTAAAGACATCTCATGTCCACATTTTTCTGGCCCTATTTCCCCATTGACTATGCACTTTCTGCCCTTATACACCTCTCAGGATTTATTTGATCTCAGCTCTGTTTACGTGACATATGCCTCCTTCCTTACCTTGACCAGAGCATCAATATATCTAGCCATCCAGCACTCCCTGCACCCACCAGCCTTGCCCATCTCACAAAAAGGAACACGTTGGCTCTGGACTCTCTGAATCCAAGTTTTGACGGCCTTGCATTTTCCAACAGTCCCTTTACCTGTGAATAGGATATCCCAACCAGCCTTTCACAGGGCTCACCTAACACTTTCAAAATTGGGCTTATTCAAAGTTAGAAATTTACATCAGGTCTTTCCCATTCCACAACTAGTGTAAAACTAATATTTATGTGTAAGACTTGAAATTTAAATACACACTTCCTGCCCCTCTGTAACAGGCTTGAGAGGCTGAATGGCCTCCTCCTGCCCCTTTGTAACAGGCTTGAGAGGCTGAATAGGCTCCTCCTGTCCCTCTGTAATAGACTCAAGAAGCTTAATGACCTCCTCCTGTTCTTCTGTAACACATTCGAGAGGCTTCATGGCCTCCTCCTGCCCCTGTGTAACAGACCCGAGACATTAAATGACACAGCAACCCGTGGATTACGAGCAGTGGTTAAACTGTATCTGATGGAGGTCCATCCCTTCTCAGATACAGAAACACAGACAACAAAATGTACTCCAGGTGCCCTCTCAGTAACACCTCATACAGCTGCAGCGACACATCTCTTTGTTTTGAATGATTCTGTTGGCAACATGTGCCAATATTCCAGCTTTCCACCTTTCAATTAGCAACAGGCTAATATGGGCTGAATGGTCTTCTCTTATCCCTCTGTAATAGGTCCATAGGGACAGAATTGCTTCGGCCTGTTCCTGAGCAGCAGTCTCAATGCTCTGTCTCAAGGTTATGAAAGGATTTGATAACAGGGCATTAAAACCAGGAGTAGCCTCACACTGGTCATTAAGTACCGTACTTTGTGTTAAGGTATCTAGAAACTTGTCCACCCGACTTTTTCTTTCTGCAGTTAAAAACAATGAATGCAGATGCTGGAAACCAGATTCTGGATCAGGAATGCCTGATGTAGGGCTTTTGCCCGAAACGTCAATTTCGCTGCTCGTTGGATGCTGCCTGAACTGCTGTGCTCTTCCAGCACCACTGATCCAGATTTATTTTTTATGCAGCCGATCTGTTATTTTATAACTACCTCCTTTCATAAACAAAGTGGAACATATATAGACCCGTGCAGTGTTCTGTTAATACTCTCATATACAAGGCAAAAAAGATTAAAAATATTGAAAGATTTATGGTCCATCCCTCAGCAACCCTCATCCATTCCATCCAAACCCAGTAAATGTTCCCTTTTACAGTGTTATGAAAAGTGATGCATGTAACTGGTTAACTGAGCCTATTTGTTCAGTGACTGCGATTAATGCCAGTCTCCGTGGATTCTAATTATCCCAGTGGAGGGTTTCCATCTTTTAATGATAAATGGGCGCCGTTCAATGTGTTATCCCATAACATGAGCGGGAATATCACCGACAGCAATGACAGGGATCAGCGGTTCCAGAGAAAAGGGGAGGAGAGATCAGAATCTGAGAACATGAGACTGGAATGTTCCAACAATGGATCAGAATCTGAGAATCTTAGACTGGAATATTCCAACAATAGACAGGAGCTTATCCGATTATGTTTGGTATCTTTCTGCATTTGATTGGTTGTCATTATCACCGCGGATTTATTACGCTCTTCTCATTATTCAATACTTTTATTATCCCTTCCTGGCTATCGTTGCTGTTCCTGGTGAGTGTCACTATGCAGATTTTCTTTTCTATAAAACAATTATGACTGTATTATTATTCTTTTATATAGTCTACACTTCTTGACACTATTATTATTCCTGTTGTAACTCTGAATCCAGATATTCACTCTCCAGACCACTACTAACTACATTAATGAAGGTGTTCAATTATTGTTTCCCTCTCTGCTCTGGCAGTGTTATTCACGGGTCTCTATGTTGACCTACTCAGTTTCAGTGGAGAACAATAATGCATTGTATCATTGCCTTCGTTATTTAAATATTCAGAGCATGGAGGTCACTGTCTACTGTTCTGGTTACACATTCCACTTCCTTCCACTGTTTCCATCCCATCACTGGCCAATATCTGCGGCTGAAGCACACAAGTCCCAACTGTGGGCATCCCTTTCACCATGTGCTGAATCTTGACACCATTCCCTGACCACTTCTAACACGAAATACTCACCACTCCAGAATATATCTCACTGGCTTATTCCATCTCCTGTTTGAATCTTGAGCTATGAAGTACAGTCTTAATGAAGCCAGTAATCTGCTGCTGACGCTCCCGGCTTCAATCCTGATGCGACCTCACACCAAACTCCCATCCATCTGTCATTCATGTGTATGCCGATGTATATTGCTGTTATGTCTGGCAATGACTTTATTTAAACATTATCAAACACTTTACCGTATCTATCCATGAAACTTCTCTCGTTCTCTCTGTTGATTAACAAAAAGCCTGCCAGTTGTTCGTAATTAAAATAGTTTCCTCCATGTGCGTTCCTTCTCAAACAATGAGTTTCGCATTCAACCACGCCTATCGCGCACACACACGGACTCTCTCTCGCAGTCTCTGATGAACACAAACACACACACACACGCAGAGAGAACAAACCTTCCCATTGTAGGCAGTAATCTGATGCGAGTATATTTAGCATATGGTAGTAAAGTTTGCAATACTCTTTATGCTGGGCAGATAGTGCAGTTTACTGAGTAACACACGAGCATGCTCTGCACAGCTCTCCATGTTGGGCTGTCATTTTGTCCCAGTTTATGTTGTTTGTGGTGTTCTGTGAAGCAGATTGAGAATTTGTTGTAACAAACCATTTCAGCTGATCCAACAATGCCTTTATTCAATGTTCTCATTCTTGTAAGGTCTCACTTCTCCAGTTACTCCCACTGCCCTGTCTTTTTCCACATATTTCTACAACATCTTCTCAGTTAATTAACTGTCTGTTTCTGTCTTTACTGTGAATCTGTCTGTCCCTCTGTATCTTTCCCTGGCCTTGAGTTTTGGCTCCCTAGTGTATTGAGTGCTGGAATTGTGTAGCTCAGAAATAATGAAATGGGATTTGTCGAGCTGTTGTTCCCTTCCCAGTATGTCCGATGTGATAATCCATGAACAGGCGTTTTTCAGAAGTCATGAGACACATTCCTGTAACTTGGTCTGTACCTGTGTTTTCCCCTCTCAGGTGATCTTGCTATCAGTAACACGAGGAAGCCCCTTGAGTAAAGGACCAGGCATCTAAATTGTATGACAATACTGTCACTTTTTTTGTTAAAAAGGTTATTTTCTCCTTTTTTTGTAGAAAGCGATCTTAAAGACCAAACTGCCCACTGAAAACGGCTGAAGTAAACAACTTATGAGGCTTTTAGTGTTTTTAATAAATAGTAGTGACAATGGCCCAGCTCGCACAGACAGGTTTTCCAGATTTTTTCTTGTAGATATAAAAGTTACCAAGTGCTGCGGGTCCTAGAAGGGTTGGGAGTTTTAGTAAATTATCCCTCTATGCTATTCTCTCTGAAACCTCACTTGATACTGTTTCCTCCTGAATTGGAGAACTGTGTGCAAGAATGCATGTCTGAATGGATTGGATTACTTACAGTGTGGAAACAGGCCCTTCGGCTCAACAAGTCCACACCGACCCGCCGAACAGCAACACACCTAGACCCATTCCCCTACATTTATCCCTTCACCTAACACTACGGGCAATTTAGCATTGCCAATTCACCTAACCTGCACATTTTTGGACTGTGGGAGGAAACCGGAGCACCCAGAGGAACCCCACGCAGACACGGGGAGAATGTGCAAACTCCACACAGTCAGCCACCTGAGGTGGGAATTGAACCCGGGTCTCTGGTGCTGGGAGGCAAGAGTGCTAACCACTGTGCCACCATGCCACCCACGGTGCCGCTCTGTAATGTTAATAAATTGGAACAGTTCATTTGTAAAAGGTACTGTATCCATCATTCAGTTAAGGTTTCCAATAGTTAAATTATTCTAAATTCCTCTTCATGTTTTATGGATTTTCATTAGAGTGTTTAAATATATTGTGTTTTGCATATTGGTGAGTGGTTTGACTTTTAGAATCACATCTGGAACACCCACTTCCCATCTACCTTTAAAATAAGAACGGTTTGGCATCCAAGCTACCCTCTTAAACTAGGTGAGGCAGTCCAGTTAGTCTATAGCAAACTGGGGAGTCTTGTCTGGTTCTAAATCGATAACACCAAATTGGGTTTAGAATTACAATCCCTACAGTGTGCAAACAGGCTATTCGACCCAACAAGTCCACACCGACCCTCCGAGGAGTAACCTACCGAGACCCATTCCTCTAGCCTATTATTACACATTTACCCCAAGGCAACTAACCCACACATCCCTGAAAACTACGAACAATTTAGCATGACCAATTCACCTGACACGCACATCTTTGAGTTGTGAGAGGAAACCAGAGAATCCAGAATAAGCTCATGCAGACACTGGAGAGTATGCACCAGGAGGCTATTAGGTTTAAAGGTCGCGTATGGTAGTTGTTCGCGTCTTTGGTTCCGGATGTTGAATTCAGTTGGTTTCAGCAGTGTTTTTGTGTATAAAAATTCTTTCGGTCACTAAGAGTTCTCTGGGTGTGGAAGAAGTGAAGTTGGGGGTTTTACGAAAGGTAATGAAGACAAGGCTGTAGGAATTGACAGACAAGCTGGAGTTGGGGTTGCATTTGTCTGTGAGGAAATGACAGATAATTACAGCTATAGTTCCGGAATTACATTTGGTGGAAACGCCATCAGAATCTTTGGAAATGGCAAGAATTCAATTTCAAATGAGGGACTTTGAACATGAAAAGGAATTGAAACAGTTTGAATTATGATGAAAAGTAGAAATAAAAGAAAAGGAAATGAAGAAGAAAGAGAGAAAGGGAGAGAAGAAAAGCAGAGAGTTTCAACTTAAACAGTTAGTAATTAGAGAGGAAAGTTGATATAGAAGGCGGAGATGAAGGTAGACGGTCGGTGGGATGAGGAGGATAGTGAGGTTGAGCAACCCTATAGTAGCCAATGGCCTGTTGGGGTTCTGTTTAAATACATCCAGGCATTTTCTAAATTTGATGAGAAGGATGTGGAAGCCTTTTGAATTTCATTTGAGAAAGTGGCTTAACCAATGCAGTGGCCAGTGACCATGTGGATTTAGTTGATCCAAACAAAGCTGATAGGTATTTGCATCCCTATCGGAGGAGGTATCTGGGGAGTATGAGGTGGTGAAGAAAGCCATCTGAAGTGCATATGAGCTTGGGCCAGAAGCCGACAGACAGTGTTTCAGGAATCTAAAAAAAGGTTAGCTGCTTAAACGCACACTGAGTTTGAAAGGATCAAACAAAGTAATTTTGAAAGGTGGGTAAGGGTATTAAAAACAGAGCAAACCTATGACCCTCTTAAAGAGATTCTTATTTTGGAGAAGTTCAACAATCCACTTACTGCAGTCGTGAGAACTCGTGTGGAAGGGCAGAGAGAAACAATGGCAAGATTAGAAGCTGAAATGGTTGATGATGATGATTAAGTTCAGAAATCAAAGTTTGGTTGCTGTGAGAGATTGAGAAGAATGTGTGAGATCTTATTGTTTGTGTTAGTGTTCCAACATATAAGCTATCCCAAAATGTTCTTTTCTTTGATTGTATTTTAACTAAAGCATTTGAATAGATTATATTTTGCTTAATGTCGAGTGGTTTGACCAGTCACAACATATCGGTAAGGCACACTTCCCATCTATATTCAAAATAAGGAAAGGTTTGGGTCTAAGTGGCCTCCTTAAACCATTCTGGGGGGATCTGGTCTGGTCCACAACACTTGTACCGATGGGTTTCTGACTGGCTCCTGTAATTGAAAATTTAGTGGAGGGGCTGGGGATGGTTTGCTGGAGGTTGTGCTGTGAGCTGCCTCAGACATTCAGGGAGACCTGAGGATTTGGTGACCCAACACTGGATGGAGCATGGGGACTGTAGTTACAGCATCTGGGTCTGCAACACGAACAACAAATGGAGCAGAGGCTGCAGAGAGGGGAAGCTCTGAAACCACAGAGTGAGTGTGTGTGGGGTAAGGGATCTGCTGTATCCACATCGGGTTATCCAGGAACAGCTTCCCAAGCTTCACTTAACCCAGGAGCAGAGTGTGAGTGGCCCTGACTGAACAAGGAGCTGGTCACAGAGCGTGTCACCTCCTTCAACACGACCTGCAGCTTCACACCCGGGGGAGGGTGGTGCTGCCAGTGGCTGTTAGGGTCACTGTTTCATTCAGCTTCTATGATCCAGAACTTTCCAGGCAGGTGACATATCCATCATTTCCCAGTTTCTCAACATCAATGTCACCATTCGGTGATGGAGGATATATATGGTTGATGAGGTATATAGATTATTTCTCCCACACCAGGGAGCTGCCGGGTGTATCCAGCATAGTGGGATTCCCGATGGTGTACATGGCATCTGCAGAGTATCCATGTTAATGGGGAGAGGTAGAGGAACTGAAGGAGCTCTCTCTCTATTCATGTTACAGTGTACCCAGGCACAGTACATCATGTTGGTGAATACCCACTGTCCTGGCAGCAGTCACGGCCTCTTCATTCAGAAGCGGTCAGCCATTCCCATCGTCATCGGGTCTTCACGTAGAAAGAAATGAATATATCTTGGATAAAGGCGGTCCCCTTGATGCACGTTTAAAAACACCATCCCCACCACCAATCAACCACATCAAAGTATTCCATGTGTTCGGAGAGCAATAGGGTCACTTGGAGTGTCTGGGAGCTGACGATCAGGGATGGAGCAAAACCTCCCATGTCTGAACGGGGCTGAGCGAACCCCCCAGTACACAGTATCATTAAGTCCTGTAATCCCTCTCAATTTCAGTAACATACTGCCTTCCATTATTCCTGTAAATGGAATGACAGGTTATATCATCTTAAATGCCACCTGCCCAAACTATTATCTATTGTCTTTACCTCTCTGAATCTATTTGCAGACTCTCCACCCTCTCTTAATAATTTAATCTCTTGCTTATCACAGCGACATAACAATTATTTGAAGAGGTGACAAGTAGGTTAGACCAGGGAAACCCAGTGGATGTGGTCAATCTAGACTTCCAAAAGGCCTTTGATAAGGTGCCACACGGGAGGCTGCTGTGTAAGGTGAGGGCCCATGGTATTCGAGGTGAGCTACTGGTATGGATTGAGGATTGGCTGTCTGACAGAAGGCAGAGAGTTGGGATAAAAGGTTCTTTTTCAGAATAGCAGCCGGTGACAAGTGGTGTCCCACAGGGTTCAGTGTTGGGGCCGCAGCTGTTCGCATTATATATTAATGATCTGGATGAAGGGACTGGGGGCATTCTAGCGAAGTTTGCCGATGATACGAAGTTGGGTGGACAGGCAGGCAGTACTGAGGAAGTGGGGAGGCCGTAGAAGGATCTAGACAGTTTGGGAGAGTGGTCCAGGAAATGGCTGATGGAATTCAATGTGAGCAAATGCGAGGTCTCGCACTTTGGAAAAAAGAATACAAGCATGGACTACTTTCTAAACGGTGAGAAAATTCATAAAGCCAAAGTACAGGGGGATCTGGGACGGCTAGTCGAGGATTCTCTAAAGGTAAACATGCAGGTTGAGTCCGTGATTAAGAAAGCGAATGCAATGTTGTCATTTATCTGAAGAGGGTTGGAATATAAAAGCACCGTTGTGCTACCGAGACTTTATAAAGCTCTGGTTAGGCCCCATTTAGAGTACTGTGTCCAGTTTTGGTCCCCACACCTCAGGAAGGACATACTGGCACTGGAGCGTGTCCAGCAGAGATTCACATGGATGATCCCTGGAATGGTGGGCCCAACATACAAGGAACGGCTGAGGATCCTGGGATTGTATTCATTAGAGTTTAGAAGGTTAAATGGGGGTTCTAATTGAAACTTAGAAGATAATACATGGCTTTGAAATGGTGGACGCTAGGAAGTTGTTTCCGTTAGACGAGGAGACTAGGACCCATGGGCACAGCCATAGAATTGAGCGGATCAATTCAGATCAGAAATGCAGAGACATTTCTTCAGCCAGAGAGTGTTGGGCCTGTGGAACTCATTGCTGTGGAGTGGAGTGGAGGCCAGGACGCTAAATGTCTTCAAGGCAGAGATTGACAAATTCTTGATGTCACAAGGAATTAAGGGCTACGGGGAGAATGTGGGTAAGTGGAGTTGAAATGCTCACCAGCCATGATTAACTGGCAGAGTGGACTCGATGGGCCGAATGGTCTTACTTCCACTCCAATGTCTTATGGTCTTATGGTCTTATGGACATCACTAAACTCAGCATCTGTATATCTGCTCCATCCTCCTGAACAGTAATATAGACTGTAAATAGTTGAGAACCCAGCGCTGGTCACTCTGTGACCCTACTGGTTACGTTCTCTCTTACTGATTTATCCTGAGTGCCTGCTTCCTGTATGATACCCAGTCCTACCCTATTCCTGGGCAACATAGTCGAAGAGTTGAATAAGAACAAGGACCATCTGTGAGGTACCCAACCCCTCGGTGAGGCTGATGGCAACGCGGCCTCTGTTCCACTTTCCTGCCACCTCTCCATCCTAAAACTCTAATCTCTTGTTGTAGATTGGGCCACATGAAAAAAAAACACTCCACATCTACACATTCAATTACTTTTAGCATTTCACAGACCTCCACGAGATCTCCTTTCATTCTTATAAACTCCAGACTATAGGCCTAAACTGCTCAATTAATCTTCATAAGACAAACACTTCAAATATGGAATCAATCTGATGAACTTCTTCTAATTGCCTCCAATGGAAATTCCTCATTTTGCAGGACACCCAAACTATACTCCAGTTGCATCCTCACAAATGCCTTGCATAGCTGCACCAACACTCCCTACCTTTCTTCTCTATCCTTTTATAAATAAACACTGAAATTGTGCTTGCATTTCTCATTACTTGCAGTACCTGCAAGCAGGTTTTCTGTGATATGCAAGCAGACACCCAGATCCCCCTGCACCTAAACACTTTGAACTTTCTCTCCATTTAGATAATAATTTGTCTTTCTTTTATACTGGCCAACTTGAATAGCCCCATGTTTATTCACGTTAATTCTCCTTGGCAAATGTTGGCCCATTCACCCAACCTATCCATATTGTTTTAAAATCTCTTGCATCATCATTCCGAAGTAATTTCCCACCGATGTTAGTGTCATCTGAAAATGTGGCATTATATTTTCTCTCCCATCAACCGAGTACAGTAATACCATCGATTGCAAATTCTTGAGGCATGAGTATTGAAATCAATGGCACAAACTGCATTTGCCAAAAGAAAATGACACATTTAATCCACCTGACTATATTTTGTTGGATAACCAATCCTCCATCCAAGCTAATAAATTACTCCTAAACCTATGTTGTCTGATCTTACCACTTACTCTTTGGAGAAGCGACACATCCGATGCCTTCAGCAAGACCAGATATGTTCCATCTCCAGGATTCCCACTATCCACCTTGTTTGTGACACCTTCAAATAACTCAAGCAAACAATTCAAATACGATTTAGCCTTCGTAAAACCATGTTGACTCTGACGAATTGTGGTTTGAGTTTGCAAATGTCCTGGACAATGGACTCTAAAAAGTTGCCTTAAATTACAATAGTTTATTGTTACAATTTAGCCCCTGATGTATACCAATATTATAAGTTCTTCCCTTTCGAAAGCCTTCACGTTTTCTTTGAATTCCTGTTTAATGGGCACAAGACTTTAAGAGATCAGCTCCAATTGCTGAGTAAGAGCCATGTGTGGCTGAATGGGCTCATCATCCTGCTGGTGTACAAACTCGATGGGCTGACGTCTTTCTGGTGTTCCTATGTTGCCATTTCCAAGGCCAGAATGACATCTTCCTGTTGACGCTTTAGAGGATTGGGAGATTATGGAATCTTCCTGTTGTTGTGTAACATTTTGAGGGTCTGATGGGTCTTCTCATACTTCTCCATAACAGGTGGAGATACTGAACGGTCTCCTCATGTATCCTGGAGATGGGACCGAGGGATTGATTGGTCTTCTCTTCTCCCATACAACAGACACGTGTCTAAATTACCTCTTCCTTTCTCATGAAAGAAGTCTCAGATAGTTTTTATCCTTATCCAATTCCCTTGCAATAGGCTCGGTGGGTCTGAATGGCCTCCTGTTATCCCAGTGTAACAATCTCCAGTCACTATGTGACCTCTTCCAGTTCCTATGTTACATATTTAAGGAGGCTGAATGGACTGATCCTGTTGCTGTTTAACAGGATACTGGTGCAGCATGGTCTACTCTGGGTCAGTGTTATAGGTTCGAATGGCTGATTGGCCTCCTTCTGTAAATGTATATCAAGCTCCAGGGGCTGAATAGCCTCGTCCTGTTTTGGTGTAACAGGGTCGAAGGCCTGAATATCCTCCTGATGTTCCTGTGTAACAGGCTGGAGAACGGAATGGATTCCTCACTATCTGTGTAATTCACTTCATTTGTTAACTCCTTCTGTCATCTATGTTCAAATAAGTTCATCTTTAATTTTGTAAACTCCAATGGCTACTGGGTCAACCCGATCATCCTTTCGTTATAAGCTAGCACCTTCATTGCAGGAATCAGTTGAGGGAACCATCTCTGAGCTGCTTCCAATATAACAACATCCTTTCTTCATAGAAGAGGCTAAATCTGTACATACTACTCCAGATGTGATCTCTCTGTACAGCAGCATCAACACTTTACCAGCCTGCTGTAAAGTTCAGTCCCAGGTTAGAGCAGTCTCAGCTCTCTGGGGGAATACAGAGCATTGTTGGAAGATCATTGTCCTTCTCTACTGCATCGGTATGACGGGAGTTCTGGAGAAATTAAAGTTTGAGAAGATCATAAATGATGTGAGAGATGTCTGCCCGTTAATCTCCCCAGAGCCCACGTCGCTTAGATTCCACAGAATCTAGTCAGGTGGAGCGCAAAAACAGCAAGGAGGAGCAAACATTGATGGGAGTTATATATCAAAGTGAAAGCTGCAATACAAATGCTGGGCGTGTTATTAAACAGGAAATGAGATATACACATTGGTGGGTACTGCTTAAATTATATCTAAACTGTGTTAACCCAATTGAGTGCTCATGCTGGGAAAATGGATTTCATGAGCATGTGTTAGATGGTTTGCGTTAACATTATGTGGAGCACTGAGCTCAAGATCAGGTTATTTAGGAATTGATGTTGAGTGATCAGAAGAGCTAATTGAAACTTTTGCTGTAAAGGACCTTTTGGGAACAGTGACCACAATGTATTGGTTTTCTTTTATGCTGTTTGAGTACACGGCAGTTTTTGTTTTATTTGAAGTAACCGTTATAAATCTGAGTCATGCAAGCCATGAAAGTGTGAGGAGAAAGTGGGGACTACAAATGCTGGAGATCAGAGTCGAAGAGTGTGGTGCTGGAAAATCACAGTCAGGCAGCACACTAAGAGCAGATAAATCGATCTTTCGGGCATAAGCCCTTTATCAGGAATGAAGCTTATGGGCCAAAGGGGCTGAGAGATAAATGAGAAGGGGGTGCGGCAGGGGGGAGGTAGCTGGGATTGTGATAGGTAGATGAAGGTGGGGTTGAAAGTGATAGGTGACGAAGGGAGACAGAACGCCTCACCTACTGCATCCACTAAACCCAATGTGGTTTTCTCTACATTGGCGAGGCAGGAGGTCAACTTGTATATTATTTCAGAGAACATCTCTGGGACAGCCACATTGTACAATTCCATCGCCTTGTGGCTGAGCACTTTAACTCCCCTTCCCACTCTACGAAGGACATGAGGGTCCTGGACCTGCTCCATCACCAAACCTGAGCCACCAGAAGCCTGGAGGAAGAAAGCCTCCTCTCTGCCTTGCGACCCTCCAACCACAGGGGTGATAGTGGATTCCACCATTTCCCCTAATCCCACCTTTTCCCACTCCAACCTTCAAAGTCAGCACAGCCGTTTTGAATGTTCCTATGTGTCCACCTTCCTTCCTATCAATCTGGTCCAACCTCCGCTCTGACTATCACTTTCAACCCCACCTTCATCTCCCTATTAGATGAAAGGAGGCAGCTTAGAAAAATGCCAAGTGCTGCAGTAAGACCAGTGGATTCAGAGAAATGTAGGATCCTGCAAAGGATGACCAAGAAACTGAGAAGAAAATCAAAAAGAGAAAAAGCGTGCAAACGAAAGAAAAACATAAAGACTGCTAATAAGCGTCTATCCATGTATGAAAAAAAAATAAAAACAAGGTCAAATGTGGAACAGTTGGTGCGCGTTCAGGATAATTTATTGCAGACAAAAGAGAAATCGCAGGGAAAAGAAACAGTTTCTTTGTGTCTATCTTCATGGAAGAATGTCCAGAAATTCTTCCAGAAATATCAAGTGACCATGGGACTTGTGTAAGTAAAGCCTAAGATCATTCTTATCAGTGTTGAGGTCATCTTTGAAAAGAAAGCTGGATTGAGTATTTATTAATCTGACAGTTGAGATGTACTTCATACAAGAATTTCAGAGGAAGCAGCAATAGACATGTTGATTGCATCGAAGATTTTCACTTTATATTCAGACACATTCCCGAAAGTCATTTAGCCAATCAGGACAAGGCAAAGGTTATAAATATTATCCAACAGTTTAAGAAAGGATGAATTTGGAGAGTGGTGAACTACAGACTAGTTATCTTGTCATCCGCAGCCGGGTGTCTGTTGGACTCGATAACAAAGAACATGCTACTAGATATATAGAAGGTAATAACATAACTGGGGAGTGTGAGAATGTACCGATGAAAGGAAAACCAGAAGGGGCAAACGTTGTTTTGGAATGGTTTGAAGATGGTTCTTGTGGACATAGGCAATGATGAACCATTGGATAACGTATAGTTGGATATTCATGAGCTTTTTCTAAAGAACTCACTGTAAGTTCATAAGAAAAGTTAAACTGAGAGATATTGGGCAGAAGATATGCAAATGGGAAAGTCAAAATTCGATTTACATTCATGTGAATGTAATTGGAAGATAGAGGATATCGTGCACCAGTTGCATCGAGCGTTGGTGAGACTAAACTTAGAATATTGTGTATCGTTCGGAGTCCCAATCTCAAAAAGAACATATTGACTACAGAGGAACTGCAAAAGGTATTATCCAGATTAATCCCTAAAATGGCAAGATTGTCTGCTGGGGAACCTCAGCCTGTGATCTAGAGTTTCAAAACATGAGAGTTGATTGTAGTGCATCTTAGAAACATCGAAAGGACTGAATAACAGAGGGACATGGAGAAGTACAAGTAGGCGAGATCAGGAAGAATCCCACAATATTCTACACGGACAAGTCGAACAGAATAATCAGCAAACAGTTAGTGCCCATTAGAAACCAAAGGGGCAATCTTTGTATCAAGCTGGAGAACATTGATGGATTGTTACATGAGACCTTCACATCTATTTTACTTGGGAGAAGGAGGAGGCAGGTACAGAATTCAAGAAGATGGACTGGGAAGCTCTTGAAGAGATTGATGTAAAATACGAGCAGGGATTTGAGGCTTTGTTCTGTCCAAATTTGGACCAATCTCCATGTCTGAATGAGTTGTATCACAGGTGGATGTTGGGGTCAAAGGAGGAAAGATCCTGACTGAATATTTTAATTAGAATCTGACCATAGGGGAGCTGCCAGAGAACTGGAGAACTGCTAATACGATTCCACTTCACAGTAAGAGTGGGAGAGACAGACCAGGGAACTATAGACGAGTGAGTAATAGATCACTGTTAAGGAAACTACTGGAGAAAATAGGGAAGGAGAATATTGAACTCCAATCAGAGTTGCAAGGTTTGATCAGGGATAATCATCATGACGTTATCAGGAGGAAGTCACATCCAATGGATTTGATTGCATTAGTTTGAGGAGGTAGATTATTTAGTTTTGTAGGAAGGACTTTGACAAATTTCCACCTGGGAAACTGAAAAATAAAGTAAAATCTCATAATATGATGGATAACTTGACAAGTTACAACGAAAATTGTCTCAGTGGCAGGAGACAGAGTGTGGTGGGAGAAGCTGTTTGTGTTACTGGAGACCAGTGTCTCCTGGTGTACCACAGGGATCAGTGTGGTGTCCCTTATTGTTTGTGTTATTCATAACAAAATATAGATCTGAATGTGGAGGGGGGCGAGGTGGAGAGTGGGGAAGGTGTGATAAGTAAGTGTATGTTTGACATAAAGATTGGCTGGGTGGTTCGCAGCAAGGAGGAAGGCCTTACGTTACAGGAAGATGCAGATGGAATGGTCAGATGGGCAGATCAATGGCAGATGGAATGTAACCCTGATAAATATGAGGTGATGCACTTTGGGAGATGGAAACAGGCAGGGGAGGACTCAATGAATAGCAGCACACTAGGAAGCTCAGATTGTGCTTCTCCACACCTCCCTGAATGTGACTGGACAGGTGAATGCTTAAAAATGTGTTACTGAAAAAGCGCAGAAGGTCAGGCAGCATCAAAGGAACAGGAGAATCGATGTTTCTGGCAGATTCCTGAAGAAGGCTTATGCCCGAAACGTCGATTCTGCTGCTCCTTTGATGCTGCCTGACCTGCTGCGCTTTTCCAGCAACACATAGTTTTAGCTCTGATCTCCAGCATCTGCATTCCTCACTTACTCCTGGACAGATTAATGGACTAATTAAGAATTGGACCTTGGGTGTAGCGTCTCCTAATCAGGGTGTAGATTATAAGAGCAATACAGGGCTTTGGTTCGGCCAAAATGGAGTACTGTATGTAGTTCTGGGAACCACATTTCAGGAAGGATGTGATTGTACTGGAGAGGGTGCAGTGGTGATTCACCAGGATGTTCCGTGGGATAGAGCATATCAGCTATGGAGAGACGCTGGATAAGCTCGGGTTGTTTACTTTGGAGCAGAGAAAGCTGAGGAGTCAGTGATTCAGAAGGATAAGTTTATCAGCGACATGGACAGGGTGGATAGGCAGCAGCTGTTCCTTTTAGTGAGAGGGTCAAGTACAAAGGAGCACATTTTTAAAGTGTGGGCGGCACGGTGGCACAGTGGCACAGTGGTTAGCACTGCTGCCTCACAGCGCCAGAGACCCGGGTTCAATTCCCGCCTCAGGTGACTGACTGTGTGGAGTTTGCACATTCTCCCCGTGGCTGCGTGGGTTTCCTCCCACAGTCTAAAGATTGCAGGTCAGGTGAATTGGCCATGCTAAATTGCCCGTAGTGTTAGGTTAGGGGTATAGGTGGGTTGCGCTTTGGCGGGTCGGTGTGGACTTGTTGGGCCGAAGGGCCTGTTTCCACACTGTAATGTAATCTAAAGTGAAGAGTTTGAGGTTCAGAGATGATTTAAACATTTTTTCACCTCGAGGTCTGGGGTTCGGGGATTACTTCTTGAGAGGGGAATGATCACCTCACAATCGTTAAAAAGTACTTGAACGAGCACTTGGAAGTGTCATAACATTCCAGGCTATGGGCCTGCTGTAGGAAAGTGGGACTAGTATAGATCCTGCTGCATTTCTGTAGGCACAGAGTCTATGCCCCTGTGAGTATATGGTGTGGAAGGTCAATTATTGAGCAGTTTAAGGCAGGAATTGATGGATTTCTGAAGAGTTATATTCATAAGAGTTATCAGAGTGAACTGTATTAGCCTGTTAAATTATGTCAATGTGAGAAATATGAGAAAACAAGTGCAGTTTCCTTACATTTGAAACCAGAGAATGGAGAATGAGGAACAGGGAAATGGCAGAACTATGAAGCCACGACTTCAGTTCTGTCTTCACAAAACTTTCTAAAAATACAAAGAAAACCAAGTCTGGTGTAGGAAAATGGTAGAGTACATAGAACATAGAACATCGTAAGTAAATGGTTTAGCAGAAATTATTGTTGTTGAAAGTAATGGTCGTCGACAACACCAACATAGATTTATGAAGTGGGAATTATGTTTGAGAAACAAACTGGGAGACAAATGGAAGTGAAGCAATGGATGTAAAACATTTTGATTTTTAGAAAAATGTTGGTAAAGCTCCAAGCCCAATTTGCAAAATCAAATCTGAGTGGATTGGGGCTAATATATGGACATGTTTCTAGAATGGGTCAGCTGGCAGGAAACAGTGAATCGAAATAAACAGACTCGACAAGTAATAGCCTGACATTTTCTGAAATGTATGATTCGGTGAGTATGACTATGTCCGAGACTCCCCATTACCTTCCCCAGATATCTCCTGTCTCATCAGCAGGATGGACACAGCAGAAGTGGCGGCACAGTGGGATACAGTTGGAAGGGAATTGCTCTTGGAGTCCTCAACAGTGACTCCGTATCCCATGAAGTCTCATGGCATTAGTTTGCACATGGGAAAGGAAACCTCCTGCTGATTACCATGTACCAGCCGCTCTCAACTGATGACTCAGTACTCCTCAATGCTGACCAATACTTGGAGGAAGCACTGAGGGTAGCACGTACGCAAGATGTACTCTGGGTGGGGGATTTCAATGTTCACCACCAACAGTATCTCAGCTACAGCATTACTGATCGAGCTGGCCGGGTCCTAAAGGACATAACTGGCGGCAGGTGGTGAAGGAACCAACAAGAGGAAAATACATACTTGACCACAGCCTTACTAATCTGCCAGTTACAGAAGTATCTGTCCATGACAGTATCGGTAAGAGTGACCACCGCATAGTCATTGTGGAGATAAAGTCACACCTGCACATTGAGAATAACCTCCACCAATTTGGCAGGTCCTATCACGGTGCTTAATAGCGCAGACTTCGAACAGATCTAGCAGCTCAAATCTGGGTGTCCATAAGGTGGTGTGGGTCATCAATAGCAGTGGAATTGTACTCCCGCATAACCTCATGGCCTGGCATATCCCCCTCGCACGAATTACCATCAATCCAGAGGATCAACATTGGTTCAATGGAGTGTGCAGGATGGCAGGAGCAGCACCAGGCATACCTGACAATGAGGTGTCAGCCTGGTGAAGCCACCAAACAGGACAACTTGTGCGCCAAACAGCATAAGCAGTAAGTGATAGACAGAGCTAAGTGATCCCACAAGCAACGGTTCAGATCTAAGCTCTGCAGTCCTCCCACATCTCGTCGAGAAACATTGGGGACAATTAAACAATTCACTGGAGAAAGAGATTCCACAAATAACCCCTTCCTCCATGATGAAAGAGCCCAGCACCTCAGTGTATAAGATAAGGCTGATGCATTCGCAACAATCTTCAGTCAGAAATGCTGAGTGGATGATCCTCCAGTTGTCCACAGCGATTCAGTTACCAGTCATCAGCCAATTTGATTCAGTCCACGCGATATCCAGAAATGATTGGAGATACTGGATACTCCATAGGGTCAATAATCTGACAATATTCTGGCAATAGTACTGAATACTTGTGCTCCATAACTTGCCACTCCCCTAGCCAAACTGTTTCAATACAGTTACAACAATGGCTTTCCCCGATTATGTAGAAAATTACCAAAGTATCTCCTGTATATAAAAAGCAAAACAAATCCAATCCGGCCAATTACCACCCCATCAGTCTACTCTCGATCATCAGTAAAGTGGTGGAAGGTCTCAGTGCTTTTAAGCAGCACCTGCTCAGCAATAACCGGCTCAATGACGCCCAGTTTGGGCTCCACCAGGGCTACTCAGCTCCTGACCTCATTACCGTGGATCAAACATGGACAAAAGAGCTTAATTACAGAGGTGGGGTGATAATGACAGCCCTTTAAGTCAAGGCTGCCTTCCACCAAGTGTAGTATCAAGGGGCCTGGATACTGGAATCAATGGGTATCAGAGGCAAACTCCCCGCTGGTTAGAATCGTATCTGACACGTAGGAAGGTGCTCATGGTTGATAAAGTTCAGTCAACTCAGCTCCAAGTCTGCAGGAGTCCCTCGAGCAGTGGCCGAAAACTTCTTCAGGGCTGCTTCATCAATGACCTTCCATTCATTTTAAGGTCAGAAGTGTGGATGTTCGCCAATGATTGTACAATGTTCTGCAACATTTGTGGCTCGTCAGATACTGAAGCAGTTCATGTTCAATTGCGACAAGTTCTGGAAAGTAACCAGGCTGACAAATGGCAAGTAATATTCAGGCCACACAAATGCCAGACCATGACCATCACCAATAAAATACAATCTAATCTGCCTCTTGGCATTCAATGATGTTACTATCACTGAATCCCCCAGAATCAAAGTCCTGGTGGGTAATCATTTCTCAGAAACTCACTGGTCTCACCACATAAACACAATAACTACAAGAGCAAGTCAGGAGCTAGGAATACTTTGGCGAGTAACTCACATCCTGATTTCCAAAAGTCTGTCCATCATCTACAATGCATAAATCAGAAGTGTGATAGAAGACTCCCAATTTGCCTTGATGAGTGCAGCCCCAACAACACTCAAGAAGCTTTATACCATCCAGGACAAAGCAACCAGTTTGATTGTCCCTATATCCACAATGCTCCACAATCAACGCTCAACAGCAGCAGTGTTTTACTATCTATATGCTGTAGTGAAATGATTCATCAAAGATCCTCAGAGACCATCTTCCCAACACACGACCACGTCTATCTAGTAGGACAAGGGCTACAGATGTATGGAAGTATTATCATCTTTAGGTTCTCTCCAAGCCATTCACCATCCTGACTTGGAAAAACATCACCGCTCCTTTATAGTCACTGGGTCAGATTCTCGGAATTCCCTCCCTAATGGCATTGGAGGTCAACAGCAGCAGGTGGACTGCAGCATTCAACAAAGCAGCTCACCACCACCTTCTCAAGGGCAACTAGGGTCAGGTAATAAATGCTGGCCCAGCCAGTGACGCCCAGATTCACGAAATAAATAAATAGAAATTAACAGAGGAAGGTTGCTGAGGTGTCGCAGGGATCGGTGCTTGGGGCCCAGCTGTTCACAATGCCCATTAAACATTGGGTTGCTGGAATCAGATACAATATATCCCAGCCTGCTGACAGCAATAACGGATGTGGGATTCTGAGTGGGTGAGGAGGATGTAAAAAAACACCGAGAAGACTAAGACAAGTGGAGTGAATGAGTAAATACGTGACAGAAAGAGAAAAATGTGGATAGAGGTGACGGTGTGCCCTTTGGTGGAAACGATAAATTGGCAGCCGACCATTTGAAAAGGATGGGTTGAAACATGTTGATTTACAAAGGGACGTATGCTCCTTTTTGTTGTTTCCTTCTGCGTAAACCTCTGAGGCCCCTGCAGCGCAGTGTGTCCTTTTAACCAGAAGTCAATACTGGGCATGGCATTGGCACGCTGACCAGTGTATATACAACCAGCAAGTGGGGAGCTATAACATTGAAAAGGATCTGGATCTCCTTGTACACCAGTCATGAAAGCAATATTGCAGGAAAGAAAGCAGGAAAGAAGATAAATGGTGTGCTGACCTTCATTTCAGGGGGATGTGAGTCCAGGAGAAATGGTGTCTTACTGTAGCTGTACAGGGCCTTGCTGAGACATCATCTCAAACATTGTGCGGTATTATGGACAGTTCTCATCTCCATACCTAATAAAGGACAAACCTGACATTGACAGAGAGCAGTGAAGGATGACCAGACTGATATCTGGGATGGCGAGCTTGTTGTGGGAGCAGAGTTTGTGGTGACTGAGCCAGTATTCCATGGGGTTTAGGAAAATGAGTGGAGAAATCAGTGAAATATACAAAAATCTGACAGGGTGAGACAGATTGGAAGCAGGGATGATAATTCCCCTGGCTGGTACAGGCAGGTCACTCTGCATTGAGATGAGAATAAATGCCTGTACTCACTGACTGGGGAACCTGGGGAATTCGCTCGCACCTGGAAACCAAGACACTAATTATAAATAAGGATTTAGAGACAGTAAAGGGATGGTGGGCGAGCAGGAGTACGGTGTGGAAATGAAAGGCCAACCATTTTTTCATTGAGTTGGGTGGCAAACTCGATGGACCAAACGTACTATTGCACCGCCTTTTTTCTAGCTTCCCAAGGTTACTCACATTAACGGATATGTATATCGTGTGGGGTAAGTGCATTGCGGAGATTTTTCCCATGAACTAGAATGGGGAGGCTCAAAGTGTTGTATGACCTACTCCTTTCCCGATGTTTCTGTGCAGTCTGTGGGAAAGCTCGGTAAATGTTGTCACAAGTTCTCAGATGTTAGGAAGGGGGAATCTGCAGGGTCGACAGGAGTGTGTACCCATTCCCTTTTCCGACACTGATGCTGAGGCCGGATATTCTGTCCGGTTTCATCCTTTCAGACCTCAGAGTAGTTTGATACAAATGAGTGCCTTTATTGGCCGTTTCAGAGACCATTGAAATGTTTATCACATGTCAGGGTCTTTGGAGTCAGTTTTAGACCAGCCCAGAAAATCACGGGTGATTCACTTCCTAAAAGTACATTGGAGAAGGAAATTTTGTTTACAATCCATATTGGCTTCAAGGTCACTGTTACTGACACCAGATTTTAGATCTCGATATTTTATTAATTGCTTTTAACTTCCACCCCCTGCCAGAGTATTAGCCTGGTCTGGATTAATAATCCAGTGACATTTATACAGCACCATCTCCACATGGGGATCTATCGGAAACCACACTGAACAAGTTATTTCTGTGCTGCTTGACATCTCTGTCAAAAAGAACTCCCACCAATTTGGCTGTTATGATGGGACTGAGGGGGTAGTAATTGGTCAGTTTGTAATATTTCCCGTCTTAGTGGACAGGACACAGCTGAATAATTTTCCACATTGCCAGGAAGATGTCAGGTTTGGAGCTGGAATGAACCAGCTTCCCCAGGGACACGGCTTGTTGTGCAGCACAAGTCTTCAGTCCCATTGCAGGAATGGGGTCAGGACCCATTGTCTGTGTCGTATCGAATGTGTTCCGCTGATTCTTCATGTCACATGCAGCGAATCAAATTGGCTGAAGACTGCCATCTGTGATTTTGTTGGCATCATGATGAGGGTGAGGTGTATCATCGACTCAACACTTCTGGCAGAGGATGGTGCAGATAAAACATTCTTCTCTTTTACACTGATGTGCAGGTCTGTTCCAATATTTAGGATGGGGATGTTTGTGGAACCCTCTCCTCCAGTCATTTGTTTAATTGTCCATCACCATTTATGACTGACTGTGGCAGAACTGTTGGGCTTCGTTCAGATCTGTTGGTCAAGTCCCGTAGCTTTAATGAGTTAGCATCAGGTTAAGGTTCATGTGATTCTGACTCTGACATGTTCACCCACACTCGTCACTGAGCCATAGATGGTGTTGATGGTAATGACAGACTGAGGGGTCATCCTGGCAAAAAGTTACAGGTTGTGGTTGAATGCTGTTCTGCTTCTCCTGCTGCTGTGGTTTACAGCACTACATAAATACGCAGTTTCGAGCTGCAATATCTGCAATGCAATTCTGCTGTCTGTTCCCCAATTCTCAGAGACCCATTCACCCAGCAGCCCTGCACTCAGTGACCTAACCTGGTTTCTGATGTGGAAATACTTCCATTTTCAAACTCTCATTCTGCTGAGGGTCTGTCTCCCCGGGTCTTGCTTCCAAACTGACACATTCCACAAAAACATTTAATTGATCTTAATTTAAATGTTTAATTCAGCTGAATCTTTTTCCTTGCGAAATGCCATCTTCTGTGTTGAAAGTGAATGTGTTTCCTCTGTTTCTCTCCCTGACCATGATTAAGATCTCTGTAGACAATAGACCATAGGTGCAGGAGTAGGCCATTCTGCCCTTCGAGCCTGCACCACTATTCAATATGATCATGGCTGATCATCCTTAATCAGTATCCTGTTCCTGCCTTATCTCCATAACCCTTGATTACACTATCCCTAAGAACTCTATCCAACTCTTTCTTAAATGAATCTGGAGACTGGGCCACCACTGCCCTCTGGGGCAGAGCATTTCACACAGCCACCACTCTCTGGGTGAAGAAGTTTCTCCTCATCTCTGTCCTAAATGGTCTACCCCATATTTTTAAGCTGTGTCCTGCCTCCAGAGTGTCCAATCCTTTAATAATCTTACATGTCTCAATCAGATCCCCTCTCAGTCTTCTAAACTCAAGAGTATACAAGCCCAGTCGCTCCAGTCTTTCAGCGTAAGGTAGTCCCGCATTCGAGGAATTGACCTTGTGAACCTACGCTGTAATCCCTCAATAGCCAGAATGTATTTCCTCAAATTTGGAGACCAGAACTGCACACAATACTCCAGGTGTGGTCTCACCAGGGCCCTGTACAGCTGCAGAAGAACCTCTTTGCTTTTATACTCAATCCCTCTTGTTATGAAGGCCAGCAATGTATTAGCCTTCTTCACTACCTGCTGTACCTCCATGCTTACCTTCATTGATTGGTGTACAAGAACACCCAGGTCTCTTTGTACTGCCCCTTTACCTAAATTGATTTCATTGAGGTAGTAGTCTGCCTTCCTGTTCTTGCCACCAAAGTGGATAACCATACATTTATCCAAATTAAACTGCATCTGCCATGCATCTGCCCACTCAACTAACCTGTTCAGGTCACCCTGTAATCTCCTAACATCCTCCTCACATTTCACCCTGCCACCCAGCTTAGTATCTAAGCAAATTTGCTAATGTTATTACTAATACCATCTTTTATATCATTAATATATATTGTAAAAAGCTGCGGTCCCAGCACTGATCCCTGCGATACCCACTGGTCACTGCCTGCCATTCCAAAATAGAGCTGTTTATCACTATTCTTTGTTTTTTGTCAGCCAACCAACTTTCAGTCCAAATTAGTACTTTGCCCCCAATACCATGCGCCCTAATTTTGCTCACTAACCTCCTATGTGGGACTTCATCAAAAGCTTTCTGAAAGTCCAGGTACACTACATCTACTGGATCTCCCATGTCCATCTTCAGTTACATCCTTAAAAAAATCCAGAAGATTAGTCAAGCATGATTTCCCCTTCATAAATCCATGCTGACTCTGACCTATCCTGTTACTACTATCCAGATGTGTCGTAATTTCATCCTTTATAATCGACTCTAGCACCTTTCCCACCACTGATGTCAGACTGACTGGTTTATAATTTCCTGCTTTCTCTCTCCCACCTTTCTTAAAAAGTGGTCCAACATTAGTCACCCTTCAATCCACAGGAACTGATCCCGAATCTATCGAACTCTGGAAAACAATTACCAACGCCTCCACGATTTCTCGAGCCACCTCCTTCAGTACCCGGGTTCTAGACCATCAGGCCCCGAGGACTTATCAACCTTCAGACCTAACAGTCTCTCCAACACCAATTCCTGGCAAATATAAATTCCCTTAAGTTCAGGTCCTTCAGCCACTGTTACCTCAGGGATTGTTTGTGTCTTGCCCAGTGAACACAGATCCGAAGTACCAATTCAATTCTTCTGCCATTTCTTTGTTCCCCGTAATATATTCCCCTGTTTCTGTCTTCAATGGCCCAATTTTAGTCTTAACTATTTCGTTTTTTGCCTTTCACATACCTAAAAAAGCTTTTACTATCCCCCTTTATATTTTTGGCCAGTTAACTTCGTACCTCATTTTTTTCTCTCTGCATGTTTCCTTCTTAGTAATCCTCTGTTGTTCTTTAAAAGCTTCCCAGTCCTCCGTTTTCCCACTTATCTTTGCTGTGTTATACTTTTTCTGTTTTAACTTTATATGTTTCTTAACTTCCCTCGTCAGCCACGGCCACCCATGACTCCTCCTAGGATCTTTCTTCCTTTTTGGAATGAACTGATCCTGCATCTTCTGCATTATACACTGACGTATCTGCCATTGTTCTTCCACTGTCATCCCTGCTAATGTATTGCACCATTGAACTTTGGTCAACTCCTCCCTCATAGCTCCATTATTCCCTTTATTCAACAGAAATACTGTCACTTCCGATTGTACCCTCTCCCTCTCAAATTGCAGATTGAAATTTATTGGATTATGGTCACTACTTCCCAATGGCTCCTTCACTTCCAGATCCCTGATCAATTCTGGTTCGTTACACAATACCAGATCCAGCATTGCCTTCTCCCTGGTCGACTCCAGCACCAGCTGTTCTAAGAATCCACCTCGGAGGCACTCCACAAAGTCTCTTTCTTGGGGTCCAATACAATCCTGATTCTCCCAGGCTACCTGCATGTTGAAATCCCCAATAACAACTGTAGTAATATCTTTGCGACAGGCCAATTTCAGCTCCTGATTTCACTTATATCCGACAGCCAGACTACTGTTTGGGGGCCTGTAGATAACCCCCAAGAGGGTCTTTTTACGCTTAGAATTTATCAGCTCTCTCCACACTGACTCTACATCCCCTGACTCGAGGTTCTCCCCGCACAAGGGACTGAATACCACCTCTTACCAACAGGGCCATCCCACCTCCTCTGCCCGTCAGTCTGTCCTTGAATATTCATTTTGCAAGCACTGTCCACTTGAAGCCACGTCTCAGTTATCACCAGAATATGGTATCTGCCAATTTTCAAAAGAGCCTCAAGATCATCCATCTTATTTATCATGCTTCGTGCATTCATATTTAAAGTATTTTATTAATTTGTTACTGCCCTCTCTTCTCATCAACTCCTATTTCACGCAACCTTACAGTATGATCCCTTTTTGCGTTTCCTGCTTCATTGATACAGTTATCTTTCTTGACTTCCCTTGTTCTAACTTTCCCTTCAATTTCCTTCTTAAACATCCAGTTTGTTCCCTCCACCCTCCCCTCGCCCCACTTAGTTTAACCGCAGCTGTGTTGCAGTCGCAAACCTGCCTGTCAAAATGCTGGTCTCTAACCTATTAAGGTCCAAACCGTCTCTCTTGTATAATTTATGCTTACCACAATACATACCCCCGTGATCCAAGAATTTAAATCCTTGCTTCCTGCACCAGTTCCCAGCCACACGTTCAAGTCCATTATCTTACTGTTTCTGGCCTCATTAGACTGAGGAACTGGAAACAAACCGGAGATAACCACCCTGGACATCCTGCTTTTCAGCCTTCTTCCTCGTTCTCCGAAGTCCCGCTGTAGTATGTTCCTCCTCTTCTTCCCAACATCATTTGTGCCAACATGTACCACCACGTTTGGCTCTTCACCTTCGTCCTTGAGGATTTCCTGCACTCTGTCTGTGAGGTCTTTAACCCTGGCACCAGGAAGGCAACACACCATCCTTAAGTCCCGCCTGCTGCCACAAAACCCCATCAGTTCCTCTCACTGTGGAGTCCCCTATTACCCCGGCTCTGTCACCACGCCAACATTTGATTGACAGACCTGGCCGCCTGGCCGACTGGCAGTGTCATCTGTCTCTACTGTTTCCAAACGATTCAACTTGTTCCTGACAGGTACTTCCCCCGGAGTCTCTTGTACCTGTCTCCTCTCTGCCTTCCTCATCGTCTGCTCTCTTCTGCTCTCTTCTGGTATGGTCGGTGTAATAACCTCACTGAAGGTCTTGCCCAGAAAGATATCGTTCTCTCGGATGAGCCTAAGGTCCTCGAGTTCTTTCATCAGCGCTGCAACATGCTCGGTCAGTAGCTGAACGTGCACACACTTTCCACACTTAAACGAGCCAGACAGACCAGAGTGGTTGACCTCCCACATCAAGCACGTAGCACACTGAACCAGCTGGGCAGTCATGTCTTCACCCTCTTCAACTGTGGCATAATCACTTCACTCAACCTCCTTGTCAAAGACTTCTGAGCAAAAGCCTCACTCTTCACTCCACAGGAACTTCCTTGGACCCTGTAGTGTCAGTGATGCAAGCCTTATGTAGTCTCAGAGCCAATGAATTCTTTGGATTCCCAGTCATCTTCACCACATTGTATGTTTTCTCTTTTGGTCTGAGGCCTTATCACTCATGGCTGCCTTGTCCTCCCATGAGTATGTTTCATCTTCTTGGGGTTGCATTTCTGGTATTATCTTCCGACATATCCCCAGAAACTCCTGCCATTGCTGCTCCATGGCCTTTCCTGCTCAGCTCCCCTTCCAATTAACTCGGGCCAGCTCCTCCCGCATGTCTTTGTAGTTACATTGCTTCATTATAACCGCATTACATCTTGAAGAGAACATTAGATATAAACTGAAAGGAGGAGTTTTGAGAGATGGGCCACGAAGAATAATTGATGGATTTCTTACCTAGATGCAAAGGGAGAACGAGAGAGAGGATATAGATATGGAGATGTGGAAAATGAGAAAACAACATTATCAAAAGAAGTAGATGTATATCCCTCAATATTTTGGCAATTCCTGTGTGCTGTGGCCCTTTGTTAGTGCACGTACAACAGAGTAATATGTTCAAATGCTGGGTCTGATGCCAGAACCTTTCCTCCAATAATATGACAGACACTAACTTTGGAAAGAACCCAGCAGGCCAATGTATTGAATTCCCGGCAGAAAGGGGATTAACTAAAATAAGTTGGGACACGAGAAACAAGAATTTATAACATACATCCTGATAAGAATGAGACTAGAGTTGGGAATCCCAGGAAAGGGGGAACGTTGAGAGAAGGGGAAGTTATCACTTCAGATGAGGATCAAATAATGTTTTAATGCTTTATAAATGTTATACATCATGTGCATCATTTTTCATTAACTGTGTCTCCGTTGTTCATTCAGAATGTGTTGTACACATATGAAAAATGTTATTTATCTGAAAACACATTGATTAAACAGTGTATATAAAATAATTTTCCTCCATTTCAAACTGTCCTGTTGTCGTGCTAGCAGGACATATGAACACTAACTGGCCACCAAAAGACATGACCCACTATCACAAAGAAGGACACCACGTTGACTGTGACAACACACACTTCCTAGGACAAAGCCACGCACGAAACTTCTGAGAGGCATGACATTCTAGTCAGAAGTCCATCAATAAACACATCAATTTAGATCCTATCTACCTTCCTTTGAAAAAAACTGGAAATAACATCATGCACCTTAAGAAACCAAGACCTATAAACAGAGAGGTGGGACATACCACCAATGCGTCACCAGAGACTCTCCCTGATGATGTTACCTAGTCATGGTGACGAAACATCTGAAATCTAACCTTCAAGCTCAGCGAGCTCACTTACATACTTGTAAATGGCTATCTTTCTCTTAATAGTGGAATTTGGGACTTCTCTGTCATTCATCTTTTAACAGATTACGAGGCGAGGTGAGCTTTTCTGTGTGGGTGGTCTTAATTAACAGAGGGGTTAGACATCGACATCATAACGGTTTGAGGGCTTGTCGTATGGGATTTGAACAGATTTTGGCTATAAAAGGTCCCAGCAGATTCCATAACTTGGCAGTTAGTGACCTAGATCTTCAAATAAAACAGGTGACAAAATTCATTTAATTTTGTTTCCTTGTGGTTGGTTAAATCAAAAGAAATGGTTTATAACATGACTAAGGAGGTTCTGAGGTTTGAAGATGATTCACAAATTTGCTAAGAAGGTGTAGAAAGACAAAGGAAGGGCACACTTTCAGAATTAACATGTAGATTAGAATTGGGTTTCACCAGAGACAGAAGGAAAATTGTAATCACAATGGAGTTGGTCAAGCACTTTTGGTGTATCGGAGAAGCAGGAAACTGCAGTCGAATTGGAAAAAACTTAAATTGCAAGCGGGGTAACTGGAGTTAGAAGATAAAGAGAGACAGAAAGAGAGGGAGAAGATATAGAAAGAGAAAGAGGGATAAAAGGAAGAGAGGGAGAATTTGAAATTCAGAAGTTTGGAATTAGATAAGAAAGTTAAATTAGCAGGATGACGATGAAGGGAGAACGTAGGGATGTATACAACTGTGTTAATACATTGCCATATTTCGGTGAGAAAAGTGCCAAAACCTTTTTATTTCATTTGCAAAATTGGCTGGGCAGATGGCATGTCCAGTGAACCTGTGGGTAATGCTAGTTCAGACTAAGATGGTTGGCACAGCTTGAGAGGTATGTGCAGTTCTGTCACATGAGGGAGCAATAGATTACGCAGATGTCAAACGGGCCATTTTGAGTGCTTATGAATTGGTACTAGAAGAATATAGACAGCGGTTCAGAAATATAGAGACGGAACCAGGTCAGACTTATATTGAGTTTCAAAGAATTAATCACAGTCATTTTGATAAATTGGTGCAGGCCTTAAAAATAGATAAGACCTGTGAGGCCCGATGGGAGATTATTCTGTTGGACAAGTTTAAAGACTCACTTCCAGAGATGGTAAGATTTCATGTGAATGACAGGAAGTTCAAGAAGTGAGAAGCGCAGCAGGAATGGCAGTTAAGTATGCATTGGTGCATGAGATGAAATGTAGCTTCTGAGAGGATTTTCATCCTGTGAGGGAAAGAAATTGGGAGAAGGGGAGATCCTACACTACAAAACATAGAGAAAAGCACACTGGCAATGGTTTAACACGGGTGGAGAAAAGCCCAAAGTGGTTGAAAGGAAGTGAAAGGCCTCAAGTCTCATTGTAACGCAGTGGAACACATAAAATTACAGTGCCGATGGTTTAAGAAGGCACTGGGAAAACTGTTTTCACTGCAGGAAACTGGGACACACCGTGCTGGAAGACCCTTTGGGAAAAGATGCTGTAAAAGAGTTTAAGCCAGTAGTATTAGTGAACCTGGTACAGGAGACCCCAAGTAGAGCCGAGGAGCTGCAGGAGAGTGCACAGCCTAGACAGGAGCTGTGTATGGAGTCAGTGCCTGATCTCTATAAAGAATTTGCCTCTGTAGGTAAACATTACTAAGTAAAAATGGGGTGTGGGGGGAGGACAAGAAGCTATAAAATTGCAAGAAATGGGATCTGTTCAGTATCTAATAGTTGAGAAGCAAGGAGCCGGAAAGGCACAACAGATCAGGCAGCATCCGAAGACCAGGTTAATCGACATATCAGGCATAAACGCATCGTCAGGAATGTGGCGGGTGGACAAGAGGGCTGAAAGATAAATAGAAGGGTAGGAGCTGGGCTGGCAGGATGGTCACTGGGCGGGTGACAGGAAGATGTAGGTAGGAGTATTAGTGATATGTCAGAGGGGAGGTTGGAGTGTATAGATGGGAAGGAAGATGGACAGTTAGAACAGCTCAAGAGGGCAGTGCTAATTTGAACGGTTGGATCTGGGATGAGGTTGGGGGAGGGGCGATTTGGAAATTGATGAAGTCAACGTTGATGCTGTATAGTTTGACGGTTTCAGTTGTCCTACAACCTATCCACTTCACCCTCCTCTCCGACCTATCATCATCAGACCCCACCTACATCTACCTATCGCCTTCCAAGCTACCTTCCACCCAGCTCCACCCCCAACCTCCTACTTAATTCTCAGCCCCTTCCCCCTTCCTTGCCTCCTACTTTCATGATGAAGGACTAATGCCTGAAATGTCAACTCTCCTGCCCCTCGGTTGCTGCCGATCTGCTGTGCTTTTCCAGCCCACACTTTTCAACTTTGGTCTCCAGCATCTGCAGTCCTCAATTTCCCTCGGCCTCTAAAAGTAAGAGATGAAAGTATTTTCACTCTTTCTGACATGTCACTCAACAGCCTGATAATCTGTGAAATGGGGACAGAAATTAAGCATTCCCTTGTGTAACATTAGGTGGAGTGCCAAATCAAGGTTGGGGAAGTAACTGCGAGATTGAGTGACAGATTGTCATTTCCAGGAATACAGTTTGTTCTTGGGAATGATTTAGCCGGATCCAAGGTGGGAGAGGCACCCCTTGTGGTGGAGAAGCAAAAGTAAGGTCAGGGAACTGGAGAATTAAAATAAAAATACCCAGGGATTTTTCCAGACTATGTAGTAACAAGATCCCACTGTCATACGTTACAACAGGAAGGAAAACCAAAGGAAAAAGCCAAAGGAGTTAATGCACGGAAGACTCAGGCTAAAGCATTTCTAGTGTCTGGAATGCACAAGGACGTGGTTAGTTTTTGTTGTATATGTCATACATACCAAATGGTAGGGACGTCACAGGCAGTAATAAAATTAGCACCGTTCTTGCCAATTCCTGTATTCGAAGAACCTTTCATGTGGGTTATGATTAGTTGTGTAGCTCCCCTTTCTGAAATAAAGGTGGAAACCAATATCTGCTGATCATAATGGATGTGTCTACCTGATTTCCAGGGATAATTCCATTATGGGGTCTTAAGGCAAAAAGGGATGTAGAGGAGTTGGTAGCTGTCTTTACTCGCTGTGGGCTACACAGTGTGATTCAGTCAGACCAAGAATCTCATTTTACCGCTCAGCTGTTTAGGGACGTCATGGATAGCTTTGGCATACAGCAGTTTAAGTCAAGTGCATCCCTAATCCCAGGGAGCCTTGGAAAGTTGGCATCAGATGCTGAAGACAATATTAACAGCGTACTGTCAGAATTACCCGAATGATTGGAATAAAGGCGTCTCATTATCTTGTTTGTCATTAGAGATGCCCCAAACAAAACTACTCACTTTACATCCTTTGAGTTAATATTCGTACATGAAGTGAGAGGTCCTTTGAAATTAATTAACTATAAATTGGCAGGACCAAAGTCGGAGATCTCACACTTGGATTATGTATCTGAGATGAGGGAGAAATTAGATGGTGTAGGTGAGTTAGCTAAACAGCACCTGAAGAGGCACAGTATAGAGTAATGCAGGTGGCAGATTAAAAACTCTGAAACTTTGACGATTTCCCGTGGGGATGAAGTATTAGTATTGCTACCAGTGGTAGAAAACCCCTTCAAAGCCAGGTTTAGTGGACCCCTTTCAAATTAAAAGAAAAACGTTGAATCACTTAAACTATTTGGCAAAGATACCGGATATGATAAAAAATGTTAGAGAATGTCGTGTGAATGAATAGTGCTCGAGATACATTGAAGACTCAGGAACAGAGTTGTGACCAGATGAACAAATTGTGCAGTTTATCTGTATGATGTAGTGATCTTTAGCAAGTGAGTGAAAGCTCACATGTTACAGCTGGCAGAGCATGTTGAACGATTACAAGAAACAAACTTGGTAATAAACTTAAAGAAAACACAATTCGCGAAGGCAGAGGTGGCGTTCTTGGGACATTACATTGGCCATGGAAGGTTGACCCCCATGGAACATAAAAACTAAGGGCTTTGAGGAATTTCCACAACCATCCTTGAAGTAAGAGGTGCTTCGATTTTTGGAACTGAGTGGATTCTATCGGAAGTTTGTTGCAAACCTCAGCAGCGTATTGGCACCACTGACGGATTTATTAAAGAAGATCACAGAATTGTGGTGGACAGAACAATGCCAGGAGGCATTTGAAATTTTTAAAGCAAGATTAATCACCGCACCAGTTTTAGCTGTACCAAATATTTTGAAACCCTTTGAAAATTGTGTTTGATGCTCGGGATACAGGAGTCGGAGATGTATTGATGCAGAAAGATGATGATGGAATTGAATGGCCAATTGGCTACTTGTCAAAAAAAACTCAATATTCACCACAAAAAAATACGAAGTCTCAATTATTGGAAAAGAATGATGAAGTTTCGCACTGGCCTGACAATATTTTAATGTTCATATATGACAAACAAATTGTCAGAGATGGGTGTGTATAACGACAAACTCTCGCATTTTTGAATATTTAAAGGCCAGAATATGAGACTATTTAATTGGAGTCTTATCTTACCGACTTTAAATTTACAAAATGTACATGCTGTGGGTCCTAAAAGATGTGTTATCGCAGATTTAAAAGAAAAAGTTTGGATAAGATTTGACTTATTGCAGTGTTATATATGTGTGCAGAATTAATATGCATGGTATAGCTGAGAATAAAACTTTCGTAATTCATAATAATGGGATTAAGAATTAGAGGTAAAGAAATGAAGCCATCTTTTCATTCTGCTGGTCCATGTTTTTTTTTCTGAAGGGGGTAGGTCTTATGAAGCCGAAAGCATGTCCGGTCACTTTAAGACAGAATGGGTTTTGCTGAATAGAAAGTACAACCGCAGATGCCTGCTAAAGGTCAGCCTGTTCCACATGTCACCATTAGCTGGGAAATGAATACCTGAGGTTTGGTTGCTCTTTGACAACAATTCAAATACAGCCAAAGAGTTTAAATAATGCTCAGGATACCAGAAGCCAACAGAGTTTGAATATTATTGTTTGGACACCTGGAAAGTATATAAACCCAGCATTTTGAAACTAGAGTGATAGCTCCTGCCACCCAACAGCAGAGTAACTGCTGTAGAGCAGGAGTGCTAACTGGCCATCTCAAACATTTTCTATCAAAGATACATGTCCATTTAAAAGCTACTTGCAATAAAAAAAACATGACCCAGGGAGTTCAGCAGCTGGAAGAGTGAACATAGCGGGGAAGATAGATTTTGTGTGGTCTTGAGATTGTAATGTTTAATATGTGGGTTGTTGGACTAACATATTTTTACAGAGTCTGATAGTAAGTAGCTAATACAAGAGGGACTTGTATTTGTGAATAGTTGTTGTTTAGTTTTCACTATTAAAGTTAAAAAAACAACTTGACATTTTTTGTTTAAATAGTGGAATGTAGGAGATCTGTGTCACTCATATTTTAACAGATTACAAGGTGAGGCGAGCTTTTCTGGGTGTTTGGTTTTAATTAACAGAGGGGTTTCTTTTGATTAGATTACTTACATTAGATTAGATTACTTACAGTGTGGAAACAGGCCCTTCGGCCCAACAAGTCCACACCGCCCCGCCAAAGCGCAACTCACCCATACCCCTACATTTACCCCTTACCTAACACTAGGGGCAATTTAGCATGGTCAATTCACCTGACCTGCACATCTTTGGACTGTGGGAGGAAACCGGAGCACCCGGAGGAAACCCACGCAAACACAGGGAGAACGTGCAAACTCCACACAGTCAGTCGCCTGAGTCGGGAATTGAACCCGGGTCTCTGGCGCTGTGAGGCAGCAGTGCTAACCACTGTGCCACTGTGCCGCCTTGTAAATGTCCATCCACGCTAACCCCAATTCCCTACAGTTGCCACATATCCTTCCAGTCCTTTCCTATCCACATGTTTATCCAAATGCTTTTTGAAATGTTGTTAATGTACCCCCCCCCCCCCTCCCCCACCAACCACATCTGCTGGCAGCTCATCCACGTACCATCCTCTGTGTAAAGAAATGGCCCCTCAGGTTCCCTTTTATTCCTTCCCCTTTAACCTTAAACTGATCCCATCCAGTCGTCGATTCTCTACACTTTGAAAAAAGACTGAGAGTATTCACCCTATCCAGAGTCCTCGTAATCTTATACAGCTCTATAAGGACTCTCTCAGTCTCCTGCACGCTAAAGAAAATTTCCTAGCTTGTCCAACCTTTCCCTGTAACTCAGACCATTGGGTCCTGGCAACGCCTTTGTAAATTTCTTCTGCACTCTTTCTAATTTAATAACATCCTCCCTATAACAAGGTGACAAAACTGAACACAATACTCCAAGTGCGGCCTTTACAAAGTCCTGGGTAACTGCAAAATAAATTCCCAACTTGTATACTTAATATCCTGCCTGATGAAGGCCAATGTGCCAAAAGCCTTCTTCACTGCCCTGTTTACGTTTGACTCCACTCATAGAGAACCGTGTACACCTAAACACAAAGGTATCTCTGCCCACTGCACCCCTTAAGACCCTCCCATTCACCATGAAACTCCTACCTTGATTTGTGTTTCCAAAATGCAAGACCTCACACATCTATATTAAATTCCATTTGTCATTTCTCGGCCCACTTCCCCACCTGATTAAGGTCCTGCTGCAATTTCTGATAAACTTCCTCACTGATCATGCTCCCAATTACTTTAGAGTTATCTGCAAACTTACTAATCATGCCTTGTACATTCTCAACCAAATCATAGACAACAAACAGCAATGGACCAAGCCTCCGGTCTGACAAACATCCTTCCACTAAACCCTCTGCTTCCTACCATCAAGCCAACTGTGTATCCAATTGGCCAGTTCCCCCAGCATTCCACGTGATGTCTCCTTCCTGACCAGCCTGCCATGTGGAACCTTATCAAAGTATTACTGAAATCCATGGAGACTACGCCTGCCGCTCTGCCCTCGTCAACTTTCTTGGTCACTTCATCAAAGAACTCTAACAAATTTGGGAAGCATGATCGCCCACTCACAAGTCTATGCGCTTCTGCTTTGAATCAAACCCGGTGTAAGTAATGGGTGCAGTCAATGATATGCTGTCCTTCACTGTAAGATGATTCGAGTACATAAGTAAAGCCATCTCCCTGTTGTTGTAGAGTTTGCTGAGAGAGCATTTGGGGCACTCTCTACAGATTTGATCTCCTTTGTAAGGAATGATCTCCTTACCACAGACACGGGTGATGGTAACATGAGGATAGAGTGAAGAAGCTGAGTGTTTCATCTGTAGAGCTGTGAGAGACGAAGAAATGGTGATGCTGAAACACGAGGAGTGGCAGCGATCACTTATTTCCAAAAGAGACATTGACAGGGAGAGAAATTCCATACTTTACACAGGATTAATTGGTTTGATATATTGTCACGTGTATCTCAGTACAGGGAAACACTTTATTTATAAGCATCGAAGGCAGGTCATAGTAAGCATGGTCAGACAGGTCATAGGGTGGAAATAGGCTTGGACAGAGTCAGGCATACAGGATACACTGAACAGGACAAGCACTAGACAAGATCAACATGAATAATATCATCATTATTTGAACTTAGAGAGTGCATTCATCAGTGTAATGTGACTTTCCTAATCGTTTATATGCCTAAATTAACTCTCCCCACATTATTGTGCAGTCGGCGTGTGAGCCCGTACTGAACGTCAGGTTATTCACAATCCCAAACAGCAGCCACAACACCTTCCATCTGAAACAGGTAGTCATTCCCACCAGCTTCCGCCCTACATAGAGAACACCAGGCTGTCGTTTCGGAGATGAAAGATGCCTTCTTGAGACTTCACACAAGACATAAGGCTTCCCTGCTGACTACTAGAAAACCATGTTAAAGTCCCAATTGTGTATCCTAAGCAACAGAGCCAAGAGGAACAATGTGGAGTAGTCTGTCTGTGCAGCCTCTGCTCCACTTACTCATCACGTTAGAGCATCAATTAGGAGACAGCGAGGACTGCCGATGCTGAGGATTGGAATAGAGAATTGATTGCTGGAGAAACACAGCAGGTCAGGCAGCATCCGAGAAGCAGGAGAATTGATGTTTCGGGCATAAGCCATTCATCAGGAATCAGCATCAATTACCTCCTTCTGTCCCTGTGTAAGTGCGTTGAGGGGGAATGGCCTCCTGCTGTTCCAGTATAAGTGGCTCAAGGGGCTGAATAGCCTCATCCTATTGTTGTGTCAGTGACTCAACAGACTGACTGGCTTCTTTCTAGTCCCATTGGACAGGGCCAAGAGCCTGACTGGGTTACCCCTGGTTCCTGTTTGACGGTTCAATATGCTGGCAAGTGTGACAATGCTGCAGCTTTAAGAGGTTATTTGTCCCGGTTTCTTTAAAGAGAGAGATTGAGCGATAGTTACCAAGCTGGCTAGTTAAGACCACTTGAGTAACAGCTAGGGAGGGCTTGGGTTTATTTTAATGCAGCCTGAATGGGTGTGGCCAGCTGTCACAGATTAGGATCTCTGGGCTTTGGTTTCTCAGTAACATCAGAAACTATTGGGGTCTCCACCGAGTTGGAATCTTCAGTGACTATCTCCTGGCTGCTACTCTCTCTGAATTTTCTCTTGATGCTGTTTTTAATTCCTGGATTGGAGAAATATTTGCGACAATCTGTGTCTAAATATTTCTTTTTGCCATGGGCTGTGTTTATGGGATTTCCCTATACTGGAACAGTTCATCAGTAATAGTTCCTAGATCTATTATTCTGTTAACTTGTCCAATAGAATTAAGTTATTCTAATTTCCCCTTTCTTTGGTTTCATTTTATCTTCCGTGTTTAAATAAATGGTGTTTTGCTTCACACCAAGTAGTTTGACCATTCATGTTGCATCTGGAACAGACAGTTTACGTTTCCTTTTAAATATAAAAATATTAGATTCTAGGCTACCGCCCTCAAATATTTTTGAAGGGCTCTGGCGTGGTCCATCACACTGGACTCCTTCCCTTCCTGAGTAATAGGCGGGAGGCACTGAATGGGCTGTCCCTGTTCTTCTCCAATTGTGTCAATGGGCTGAATGGCTTCCTCATATTCCTGTGAAACCAGCGTGAGATGCTGAATGAACTTCTTGATGTCAACAGAAGGCAAACACTGCCTTGATATCGGGGTCAGTCATTTTTACCTGAACCCTTGTATCAGCCTCTTTTGTTCACATCAATAAGCCATGGTACAGGAGCAGCAAGTGTTTTCTTCAAACAGGTGGGATTGTTTGTCAGGATTTCTGTTCTCAAGACTGTTCGGGGAGCTAGATGACTGAAAGGATTTGAAGAGGGGGTAGATGGATATTGACCTGACAGGGAGTTGAGGGCGATGAAGAATTGGGAATGAAAGAGGATTTGAGACCAAGAGCAGATCAACCATAATCTTAGTGAAAGGCAAGGCAGGCTTGGGGAGTGAACGACCTGCCCCTCTTTCTGATGTTCTCACATTCTGTTATTGGAAAGTTAGGGGGTGTTATTTTCATGAATGTGCAAATTACTGAATATTGCATTCAGGGAGACCAGAGGAGTTTGTGAGCCATGTCTGGGTGAGGTATGTGGGCTGTATTCACAGTGAATGTGGGTCTATAACATGATCAATAAATGAAACACAAGTTTCAGAGACGGGTATCTCTGTAAAAAGAGATGAGGTGCCTCTTTCATACCCAACCTGGGTTTTCCAATTACATTTCCCAAATCACATCAAAGCGTGTGATAGCCTTAAAGGGCTGAATGGTCTCCTCTGTTCCTGTGCATCAGGTTATAGATGTAAGTAGCCTCCAACTGCTCCTGTCTAGCAGGTTTTATGGGCTGAATGGAACACAGAAACATGGGACTGAGGAGCAGGAGTGGGGCATTAGATACTTTGATCCTTCTCCACAAGGCACTAAAATTGTGGCTGATCAGGTTATGGTCTCAGCCCCACTTTCCTGTCTGCGTCCAATTATCTGTGACTCACTTCCCTATCAAATAATTAACTAACACAGCTTTCAGTCCACGTGAACATAGAGGCGCAATAAAAACTTCCAGTGAAGAGAATTCCCACTTGAAAGGTCCTTTAAGAAATTTTCTCCATTCCTCTTATAGAATTAGAGAGTCATGCAGAATGGAAACAGACCCGTTAGTCCAATATATTCTCTCCGATCAGATACCAAAACCCATTAGTCCCATTTGCCAGCATTTGCCCAATATTCCTCCTATGACTGTACCTGCCTTAACCACTTCCTCTGACAGCACTTTCTGTACACACACCACTCTCTGTGTGAACCATTTATCTTCATGTTCCTTCTAAATCATTCGCCCTCTCCCCTTCAACCTGTGCTGTCTTATTCTGGACTCCCCTATCCTGGGATCAGACCATGGCTATTTAGAATATCCACACCCCTGATGATTTTAAAAACCTCTATAATGTCACCCCTCAGTCTCTGACACTCCAGGAAGCACTTCAACCTAATCAACCTCTCCCCGAAGCTCAAACCTCCAATCCTGGAACATCTAGGTAAATCTTTTCTCCAGACAACCGAGTTGTACGCAGTATTCTTAAAGTGGCCTCACCAACATCCTGGGAGAGTTGGATTTGGCTGAATTCCCTTTGCTTTAGGCAGTGAGTAGATTCCAATGGATGCTGGTCAGGGATCATCCAAAGGGTAGCACGGTGGTTCGCACTGCTGCCTCGCAGCACCAGGGACTTGGGTTCGATTCCAGCCTTGGGTGATTGTTTGTGTGGAGTTTGCACATTCTCCCCTTGTCTGTGTGAGCTTCTCATGCGTCCTCCAGTTTCCTACTATAGATGCAACATGCCACCACAGCTCCTATACTCAATGCTCTGACTGATTAGTCAAATGTGCCAAATGTGTTCAGCACCACTGTCTACCTGCGACTCCACTTTCAAGGAACAATGTACCTGCAGCTCGAGGTCCCTTTGTTCCACAACACGCCTCAGGACCTTACCATTAAGTATATAATTTCTCCATGATTTACCTTCCCAAACTGCAAAACCTCGTATTTATCTAAATTAAGCTTCATCTCTCACGCCTTGCTTCTTTGCCCCATCTAATTGTGGTCTTGTTGTACTCTGAGATAATCTTCCAGACCACCTTTCTGATGCAATCTGTAAACTTACTAACTATGGCCCTAGTGTTGACATCCAAATCATTGATATAAATGATAAAATATAGTGAATTCAGTGTTGATTCTTGCAGCACACTGCTTCTCGGAAGCCGCCAATCTGAAAAATACCCCTCTTCCTTCAAGCCAATTGTGACTAGATTCCCCTGTATCCCAAGTGACTGAACCTTACTAATCTGTCTGCTAATCGGAATGTTATGAACACCTGGCTGAGGTCCATGTAGACAATATCTAACACACAGCCTTCATCAATCTTCTTTGTCACAACTTCATAACACTAAACCAAATTAATGACCCATGATTTCCCATGCAGAAAGCCACGTTGACTATCCTGATCAGCCCTTGCCTTCCCAAATGTATGTCAATCCTGTCCTTCAGAATCCCCTCCAACAACTTACCTGCCACTGACATCAGGCTCACCGGTCTATAGTTCCCTGGCTTTTGGGGTCACTGTTTCCTTTCTAGTCCCACTCCTCCACTGCTCACAACAAATATCAAATGGAACCAGGTTGGTGATATGGTCGATGATATCCATCTCAGACTGGGTCAGGGTCAGTTTTAGCAACAACTCAGGCTAGTTTCTTTAACACGTTTAAGATCCACAGCAATGTTACTCAAGCTATGATGGAACGATGAATGGAAAAGTGTTTGGGTATTGCAAATATATAATCGATATTTCCCTGTTTAAAACACTGCGACACACATACACACACACAAACAAACAGGTTAACAAAATCTCTGCATTTTTAACTTGAAAGAACTTTGTCCAGATCTTACTGGAATTCATGACAAAAGTAAAAATTGAGATTGTCCAAAATGTTATTCTGCTTCTGAAGATATTGCACTCACATAGCTGCTAGCAATGGGGTTCTATCCTGGGAAGTTGGATTTGACTGAATGCCCTTTGCTTTAGGCAGTGAGTAGATTCCAGTGAATTCTGGTTAGGGATCACCCAAAGGGAAGCACGGTGGTTAGCACTGCTGTCTCACAGCACCATGGACTTGGGGTCGATTCCAGCCTTGGGTGACTGTCTCTGTGGAGTTTGCACATTCTCCCCTTGTCTGTGTGAGCTTCTAATGGGTGATCCCGTTTCCTACCACAGCTCAAACTGTGTAGGTTAGGTGAATTGGTCATGCTAAATTGAGTATAGTGTCCAGGGATTTCTAGGTTAGGTGCATTAGTCGGGGGTAAATATAGGGGAATGGGTTGGGAAGGTTGGTGTGGACTTGTTGGGCCGAAGGGCCTGTTTCAACTCTGCAGGGATTCTATAAAAATACGAATGGTAACGATGACTTTAGAGGTTTTTTTAGCTCGCACACATTGCTGTGATGAGGAACAATGAAGGAGAGAGAGTGCAATAGGTCATTCCTTCTCGGACAGATTACATTTTATCCCTCTCTGAGTTGAATCACACAGGAATGTCATCCTCTCCCAAACTGGACCATGTGAGTTCTCCTTGTACATTGTCCAAACTATGTCTCCATCACATTCCCTGCTCCACGTAGGTGCATCATTGCTGCTGTCATACACAGAGCCATACCCTTAGCAGAAAATGGTCTCGGTCAATTTGAAACATGTTTACATGGCTCTGCGTCATTAAAAAATAAAATGTTGAATTTATTCAAAATACCTGTGTTAAAATGAATGCATTTTTAAAGAAATGCAGAAATTGCTGGAAAAGCTCGCCAGGTCTCTCAGTACCCAGATGCTGTATTTGTACCAGCCTCCACCACTCCCTCTGGCATCTCATTCCATACGCACACCACCCTCTGTGTGAAATGGTGCCCTTTAGGCCTCATCAAAACCTTTCCCCTCTCACTTTCCACTAATGTCCTCTAGTATTGGACGCCCCTAACCTGGGGAAAAACCCTGACTACTCACCCTATCCATAACCATTCGGATATTATAAACCGCTACTGCTGCGAAATGTGACTCCAATCAACACGAATGGCTGTACTTTCAGTCATCCTGGGCCTAAATTCTGAAATGCAATACTGACACCTCTTCCTTCTCCATCAGGTCACGATTCTAAATCCATTTTAATCAGTTTGTTCAGATGTATCATGAGGCACTTCTGTGGGATTTACACCTAGACCTTTGTGCCTGGAGGTAGGGACACTAGCATCACTCAGCAATACCCAAAAAGCTGTAACATTATTCTCCTGTGTGTTTGTTCATCAGCCTGTTCTGACATGATGTGACATACCTCTGCAACAGGCAGGACTTGAATCCAGGCCTTCTAGTCCAGAGCGAGGAACAGTACCATACAAGTTCAGGTACTGGAATAAAATGCCGAGCTCTAGCTCAGAGGCAGAGACACTACCCATTACACTACCATACACAAATTTTATGTAACAGCATTCAGCTTTGTATAGATTTATTATAATTAGGTTACCATTATTGAACTACACAAAACACTTTGTGTTGTTAAACAAATGCAAGGTATTTGTCTTAACTGAAGGATGTTGAGTACACGTGCTGTGCCCTAGAAATTAACTATGACCATCTTTAATCGTTTATTATCTGTAGTCTGCAATATTAGGGAACGAAATCCTGCAGGCTCACTCTGCACAATGAAGGGTCTTGAATAGACAGAGACAGAGAAAGACCATAATTTCTGGCCACAAAATACGGATCAGTATTACCCACCTCTCATGTGTGACTGCCCTCTTCCTCAAACCATGAAATGATACAAGGCAGCTGATTACTGTCCAGCCTCTCCTCCCCACTGACTGTGTCTACAATCAGGCCCTCATCCCCCTAACAACACAAAGCAACCCAAGCTCAGGGTCTTTGTGAAAATCAAGGCCGGAATCAAGGCATCCTGCAGAGGGGAAGGAATTTTAACATTAAACGGGGAAGGTAAGTACGTAGTAACATCACTCACTGGGTTGAAGAGTGGCAAGTGGAGCTTAGTTTGGATTAATGCGAGCTATTGGATTTGGTAAATCAAACAAGAGCAGGATCTATACAAGCAGGGCCCTTGGTAGTGTTTCAGAACAGAGACCTAGGCCGTCAGGCATAGTCCTTTAAAATTTGCATCTCATACAGAGAGTGTGGTTCAGAAGGTGTTTAACACACTTGTCTTCATTGGTCAGACCTTTGAGTATCGGAATTGGGACGTCATATTGTGGTTGTACAGGACATTGGTGAGACCTCTTCTGGAATACTGTGTCCAGCCTGATCATCCTGCCCGCTCATTCCATAGGCACACCACCCTCTGGGTGAAAACGCTGCCCCTTAGGTCACTTTTAAATGTTTCCCTCTCACCTTAAAACTATGCCCTCTAGTTTCAGTCTCCCCTACACTTATAAAATACATTGACTTTTCACGTTAATGTTATTGACCTTGATATTATTAAGCTGGAGAGGGTTCAGAGGAGAGTAATCTGGATGTTGTTGGGAATGGAGGAATTGATCGATAAGGAGTGGCTGGATAGGCTGAGACTTTTTTCACTGAAGAATATGAGATTAAGGGGCAACTTTACAGAGGTTTACAAAATAATGAGGGGTACAGATAAGCTGGAGGGCTCATGTCTTTTCCCTAGAGTTGGGGATTCAAAACTGAGGGATATTTTAAGGTGCGAGGAAAAAGATTTACAAAAGTCATGAGCGGTAATTATTTTAGACAGAAGCTGGCTTGGGTGTGGAATGAACTTCCAGAGGAAGTGGTGAAAGCAGGGACACTTACAACGTTTAAAGGACATTTAGATCAGTACATGGATAAGACATCAGTTTGGATGGTGCTGTAAGCAGCTGCCCTCTCCCTCCCCCTCTCTGAATGAATCCCTGTTGGTTTTCACCCTCTGCCAATGCCTATGCAGTGGCGTGTGGAGGCCAGCAGAGGGTGACATTGCATTACTTTAAGCACCACAGAGACTGCCAGACCTGCCCCACACAGAGACACACAGATACACACACAGCAATTGTTAGGACACAACATTGAGCTCATCTGGTAATTTAAACTAAACATAGCAGTATTGGGAATATAGCAGTATTTCACTTGCTCACACTCATGAGTGGGGCAGGATTTCAGTTGTTTCATGGGAACTGTGAAGCTATGGCAATCTCAATGTTTGTAGATGGCACCAAACCTGGAAGAATTGTGAAGTCTATGGAGGACAGTGTGGAACTCTAACAGGACAGTGACACGTTGGTGTAGTGTTCAGGTGTAAGGCAGATGGGGATCAGTGCAGACCAGTGTGAGATGATACACTTTGGTAGGAAAGACAATGAAAGACAGTTTAAAACAGGCTGTACCATTACAATGGAGCTGCAGGACCAGAGAGCGCTGCGTGTATATGAGCACAGATTGTTGAAGATGTCAGGAGAAGTGGGGAGAGCAGTAACTGTCACAGATTAGTTTCAGTATCTGAACTGTTTACAGGGAGAGGTGTAGGAGGGAGCCTCCGTGCTCCCTTCCTGGGAGGTGGTGGTGACGATGTGTTGTGAGCCCACCCTCCTGCCCACCGAGACCGTGGGGACTCCATTTGTACCAGCTCGAGACAAAAGGGAGATGGCATCAGGGACACGGCTTCTAAGTTGTGCCGGGAGGGCGGGGGGGGGGGGGGGGGGGGGGGGGGGGGGGGAAAGGGAGCTGCCAGGGCATTTAAAGTGAGAATTACCCTTCACTGAACATTGCTCCTTACTCGGTCTGTGGGACGTGGATGTTTCAGAATCTCCACACGAGGCACCCCAGTGCTCTCCGGCTCGTACCAGGGTCCTCCCCACATGGGGGGGGGGGGGGGGGGGGGGGGTGGGGGAGGGGAGGGGGGTGGGGGAACGGATATCGGGCACTCACCACCCGGATAGGCCCTTTCTGTCCTATTCTAGGCTGTTTCTCCTGAAATGGGAGAAAAGGAGGGAGAGAGGGAGGGTGGGAGTGGGTGGCCCTGCTGTTAGTGCTGGTGTAGGTGGGGGACGGGGTCATGGTGAGGTGTCCGGAGGCAGTCAGTCCACTTTGTTGTATCCATGCAGTGTTTTTAGTGAAGGGGGGTAACGTGGAGAGAGAGAGAGAGAGAGAGACAGACAGACAGACAGACAGAGACAGAGACAGAGACAGAGAGAGAGAGAAAGTGCTGCACGGAGCAGTGAGAGTGGTGGAGCATGAATCTTGTTTGGGGAGTAGGTGCTACAACAGATAGACAGTGAGTGTGAGGGAGCAGAGAGAATATGGTGAGCTGTATCCTGACAGAGCGGGGAAGATTATTGCTGCTTATCCTGTATTGCTGGACGTTTCCTCAGACCTCAGATACTGCACTGAACTGGGTGGTGAGCTCAGACCATGCTCGGTGTGTCTGGTGGTATGGCCCCCCTCTATACTAGCCCCTCCACCAGGACTTCCATGCCCCTGTCGACAAACCGTGATGTAAGTGCCTCTTATCTGCCATGCTCGAGGTAAACTGTGCAGGCAGCTCCGAACTGAGAAAGCTCAACCGTGTGCCCCTTGGCCTTTTAAAGATGGCACCAGCGCCAGCGATCACTGAATATCCAGGGGCATCCGGGCGATGGTGAGTACCACCCGCCATGATGGATGGGAGAATCAGGCCATTATTGAATGAGAGGGACATCATGGGGTGGGGTGGGTAGTTAATGAGGTAAGTTTGAAGTGATAGCACCGGGAAATAGCTCAGCCTCGTGCAGACGGTCCCTCTGTCACACTCAATGAAAATTAAACAAAGATAAATTATTGTTAGAATCTGCCCAATGAGTCATAGATTCTGTTGAAACCAATTCCAGTTACAAAGATGCAGAACAAATGTTCATCTGACTTCACATTAATATCCCTTTTTCCCATCTTTCCTGGGAAGACTGGCTCATGTTACAGGATGCTATCGAATTGCTGACATTTCAGCATTCTGAAACCTGGGAACACAGCCTTCCATGACACTGTCTCTCAGTCTCTCCCTCTCTGTCTACTTCCCAACCCACTCCCATGCGGTGATATTTAAACTGATTCCCCCGCCATCTCTCTCTGGCAGTGATGTTCACACCCACAACACCCCCTTGTCAGGGCACAATGGGGATATGGAGCTGTAAATGGGTGGAAGCTGCACATCCTGTCACTTCCAGCACGGGCTGCTAGTTTCCCCACGGTGGGCAGGGATCTAACACAGTGTTGCTGAGCAATGTACTGGGTGGGGGGGGGGGGGGGGGGGGGGGGGGGGGGGGGATGTACACAGTCCTAAATGCTGGGAGGGTAACTGCTCCTGGGTTACAGATCAATGCTCTGGTTTGGTGTACACAGCACTACTTGCTGGGAGGGTAACTGCTCCTGGGTTACAGATCAATGCACTGGGGTGGTGTACATAGTCCTACATGCTGGGAGGGTAACTGCTCCTGGGTTACAAATCAATGCCCTGGGGTGGGGTACACAGCCCTACATGCTGGGAAGGTAACTGCTCCTCGGTTACAGATCAATGCCCTGGTTTGGTGTACACAGCCCTACATGCTGGGAGGGTAACTGCTCCTGGGTTACAGATCAATGCACTGGGGTGGGGTACACAGCCCTACATGCTGGGAGGGTAACTGCTCCTGGGTTACATATCAATGCCCTGGTGTGGGGTACACAGCCCTACATGCTGGGAGGGTAACTGCTCCTGGGTTACAGATCAATGCCCTGGTTTGGGGTACACAGCCCTACATGCTGGGAGGGCAACTGCTACTGGGTCACAGATCAATGAACTGGTGTGGGGGGCACAGTCCTACATGCTGGGAGGGTAACTGCTCCTGGTTACAGATCAATGCACTGGGGTGGTGCGCACAGCCCTACATGCTGGGAGGGTAACTGCTCCTGGTTACAGATCAATGCACTGCGGTGGTGTACACAGCCCTACATGCTGGGAGGGTAACTGCTCCTGGGTTACAGATCAATGCCCTGGTTTGGTGTACACAGTCCTACATGCTGGGAAGGTAACTGCCCCTGGGTTACAGATCAATGCACTGGGGGGGGGGGGATGTACACAGTCCTACATGCTGGAAGGGTAACTGCTCCTGGGTTACAGATCAATGCACTGGGGTGGGGTACACAGCCCTACATGCTGGGAGGGTAACTGCTCCTGGTTTACAGATCAATGCCCTGGTTTGGTATACACAGCCCTGCATGCTGGGAGGGTAACTGCTCCTGGGTTACAGATCAATGCACTGGGGTGGTGTACACAGCCCTACATGCTGGGAGGGTAACTGCTCCTGGGTTACAGATCAATGCACTGGTTTGGTATACACAGCCCTACATGCTGGGAGGGTAACTGCTCCTGGGTTACAGATCAATGCACTGGGGTGGTGTACACAGCTCTAGATGCTGGGATGGTAACTGCTCCTGGGTTACAGATTAATTCACAGGTGATCACTGCATAGTTCGCTGTGCTGGTCAGACTATCTTGTTGAGGTTTATAGATCATGCACTGAAGTGGTTTGTGTAGCTCCCCGTGCTGGATGGATATTTGTTCCAGCTTCACACATTAGTGCCGTGATGTTGTCTGCACAGCTCCCAGTGTTGGACAGAAATGTAGCCTGTGCACAGTACATCATGCTGGTGGGGAGGATAAAGGGGAAAGGTGATGGACAGGTTAAGGAGATCCTGGAAAGTTCTGTCCCCGACATTCTATAACTGACATTCCCCGGAACGTTCTGTCCCCGACATTCTATAACTGACATTCCCCGGAACGTTCTGTCCCCGACATTCTATAACTGTCATTCCCCGGAACTTTCTATCCCCGACATTCTATAACTGACATTCCCCGGAACTTTCTGTCCCTAACATTCTATAACTGTCATTCCCCGGAACGTTCTGTCCCCGACATTCTATAACTGACATTCCCCGGAACGTTCTGTCCCTGACATTCTATAACTGACATTCCCCGGAACGTTCTGTCCCCGACATTCTATAACTGACATTCCCCGGAACGTTCTGTCCCCGACATTCTATAACTGACACACCCCGGAACGTTCTGTCCCTGACATTCTATAACTGACATTCCCCGGAACGTTCTGTCTCTGACATTCTATAACTGACATTCCCCGGAACGTTCTGTCCCCGACATTCTATAACTGACATTCTCCGGAACGTTCTGTCCCCGACATTCTATAACTGACATTCCCCGGAACGTTCTGTCCCCGACATTCTATAACTGTCATTCCCCGGAACGTTCTGTCCCTGACATTCTATAACTGACATTCCCCGGAACGTTCTGTCCCCGACATTCTATAACTGACACACCCCGGAACGTTCTGTCCCCGACATTCTATAACTGACATTCCCCGGAACGTTCTGTCCCTGACATTCTATAACTGACATTCTCCGGAACGTTCTGTCCCCGACATTCTATGACTGACATTCCCCGGAACGTTCTGTCCCCAACATTCTATAACTGACATTCCCCGGAACGTTCTGTCCCTGACATTCTATAACTGACATTCTCCGGAACGTTCTGTCCCCGACATTCTATTACTGACATTCCCTGGAACGTTCTGTCCCTGACATTCTATAAATGACATTCCCCGGAACGTTCTGTCCCTGACATTCTGTAACTGACATTTTTGTCAGTAATTCCGACCTTCCCATTTGTTATTCCAGCTCTAATTATTTTAATAAATCCCTGAATACAGGGACACATTTGAAAATCTCACTGGGTCCCTGATCAAACGGGTCCCTTTGCCTCCAGGCTGATGGATAATGGGTTTGTTTTCCTTCCTCACAGTTAATGTAGTGACCATCTACGTCCTGCTTTATAAAGATTGTGGATTGTCTCCATGTGTCAGACGTTACCTGGGGGCCATGGCAGCGGCGGATCTCCTGGTCATTATCCTCGACCTGATCCTGAGACACATTCCCATTGTTTATTGGGAACAGTTTTATTTCCTGAGGGACTCCGTCCCCGTGTGTAATATCCACGCCGTCCTGCTTTATGCAGCCACTGACTGCTCCGTCTGGTTCACCGTCACTTTCACCTTTGATCGGTTTGTGGCCATTTGTTGCCAGAAGCTGAAAAGTAAATATTGCAGTGAGAAAACGGCGGCTGTGGTACTGGGAGCAGTGACTGTGCTGAGCTGTTTAAAGAACATTTCCTGGTATTTTATGCTCACGGCTCGGTATTGGCTGGTGAACTCCCCCTGGTTTTGTGATGTAACAGACGCTGTTCAATTCTCCAGTGTCTGGGTCACAATCGAGTTCCTCCACCACATTCTAACCCCGTGTGTCCCATTTCTCCTGATTCTGCTGCTCAATGTTCTCACCGTCAGACACATTGTAGTGACCAGCAGAGCCCACAGGAGACTCCGCGCTCACACCAATGGGGACGCTCAGTCTGACACTGAAATGAGAAACCGAAAAAAATCCATCATTTTACTGTTTGTGATCTCGGCCAATTTCATCCTGTTATGGTCAACATTCATGCTGTATTCTATATGGTTCCGGATGTGGCTTATTGTGGATACTCCACTGTATCTCCATCCCTTTGTGCAGGAATTGGGCTTCATGCTGCAGCTCCTCAGTTGCTGCACAAACACTGCGATTTATGCCGTGACCCAGACTAAGTTCAGGCAGCAGCTGAAGAATGTGCTGAAATATCCCTTCACCCAAATCCATCCATCCATCAAATTCCCGCATTAATCAATCCATCCGGGATTTTCTCATTTCAGTTCAGTGTTTCAGCGATGGAGCAGCCTGTCGCTATGGTAACAGACTGAGGGTAGCGCTGGTTTGTCCATCCTTATCCCACAGGGAGGTTACAGGGAAACATTTCAATGTTTCTCACAACTCAGGGGCCGGTGAGAAAAGGCACCATCCCACTGACTGTATCCATCACTTCCAATTGTAACCAATAAAAATGTTGATTAAAGCGTGCCGAGCAGCAGAGTGACCGATGTTGTTGTGTGTCTTTGTGTTGGAGAAGCTGAGCTGGAGAGAGACAGACTCAGCCCCAAGTCCTGTTCCTCAGGGAAGGGGAGGGCACCGTGCCCTGAGCTCAGGAGCTGAGTTTAACTCCCTCTGCACCCCCCCACTCCAACGTGGCCTCCCCATTTCCTCTCCCCCACTCTCTCCACCTGCCTCCACTCTTTCCTCTCCCCCCTCCCCTGCACTCTCTCTCTCTCTCTCTCCTGCCGTCTCTGTCTCCCTCCCGCAATTCCGTCTCTACACCATTTTTCCCCCTCCTCCCATCTCCCACATATCTCTGTCATCTCACAACCACCCTTTCAACCACATGGAGCCACAGCACCACCCAGTACCCCACTCCCCAGTCTCTGGATCAGAGGGAGAGGGACGCGTCAGGGAGACAGACTGCGTCAGAGAGGGAGGGAGGGGCAGGAGGGAGAGATATTTAGTCAGAGAGAAACAGAGGGAGGTGAGGAGAAAGAGAGACCGAGGGAGGTGGATCGAGAGTGAGAGAAGGTGGAGAGAGAGTGAAGGAGTGAAGGAGCAGGGAGAGAGAGAGACAGAGAGAGAGAGAGACAGAGAGAGAGAGAGACAGAGAGAGAGAGAGACAGAGAGAGAGAGAGACAGAGAGAGAGAGAGACAGAGAGAGAGAGAGAAGATAAAGTGAGGGAGACATAACGAGAGAGGGAGACATAACGAGAGAGGGAGACATAACGAGAGAGGGAGACATAACGAGAGAGGGAGACATAACGAGAGAGGGAGACATAACGAGAGAGGGAGACATAACGAGAGAGGGAGACATAGAGAGAGAGGGGGTCAGAGAGAGAGGGGGTCAGAGAGAGAGGGGGTCAGAGAGAGAGGGGGTCAGAGAGAGAGGGGGTCAGAGAGAGAGGGGGTCAGAGAGAGAGGGGGTCAGAGAGAGAGGGGGACAGAGAGAGAGGGGGACAGAGAGAGAGGGGGACAGAGAGAGAGGGGGACAGAGAGAGAGGGGGACAGAGAGAGAGGGGGACAGAGAGAGAGGGGGACAGAGAGAGAGGGGGACAGAGAGAGAGGGGGACAGAGAGAGAGGGGGACAGAGAGAGAGGGGGACAGAGAGAGAGGGGGACAGAGAGAGAGGGGGACAGAGAGAGAGGGGGACAGAGAGAGAGGGGGACAGAGAGAGAGGGGGACAGAGAGAGAGGGGGACAGAGAGAGAGGGGGACAGAGAGAGAGGGGGACAGAGAGAGAGGGGGACAGAGAGAGAGGGGGACAGAGAGAGGGGGGGACAGAGAGAGGGGGGGGGACAGAGAGAGGGGGGGGGACAGAGAGAGGGGGGGGGACAGAGAGAGGGGGGGGGACAGAGAGAGGGGGGGGGACAGAGAGAGGGGGGGGACAGAGAGAGGGGGGGGGACAGAGAGAGGGGGGGGGACAGAGAGAGGGGGGGGACAGAGAGAGGGGGGGGACAGAGAGAGGGGGGGGACAGAGAGAGGGGGGGGGACAGAGAGAGGGGGGGGGCAGAGAGAGGGGGGGGACAGAGAGAGGGGGGGGGACAGAGAGAGGGGGGGGGACAGAGAGAGGGGGGGGACAGAGAGAGGGGGGGGGACAGAGAGAGGGGGGGACAGAGAGAGGGGGGGACAGAGAGAGGGGGGGACAGAGAGAGGGGGGGACAGAGAGAGGGGGGGACAGAGAGAGGGGGGGACAGAGAGAGGGGGGGACAGAGAGAGGGGGGACAGAGAGAGGGGGGACAGAGAGAGGGGGGGACAGAGAGAGGGGGGACAGAGTGAGGGGGACAGAGTGAGGACAGAGAGAGGGCACAGAGAGAGGGGCACAGAGAGAGAGGGGCACAGAGAGAGAGGGGCACAGAGAGAGAGGGGCACAGAGAGAGAGGGGCACAGAGAGGGGGACAGAGAGAGAGGGGACAGAGAGAGAGGGGACAGAGAGAGAGAGAGGGATACAGAGAGAGAGGGACACAGAGAGGGGGTACAGAGAGAGGGCTGGGACCGGGGAAGGCGGGACAGAGAGGGGGATAGGGAGAGGGGGAACAGAGAAAGAGGGGGACAGAGAGAGGTGGGATTGAGAGAGAGGGGGACAGAGAGAGGGGAAAGAGAGAGGGGAGTATAGAGAGAGGGGTGGTGACAGAGAGAGAGGGATAGAGAGAGGGGGTACAGAGAGAGAGGGGGACAGAGAGAGGGGAAAGAGAGAGGGGGTATAGAGAGAGGGGTGGTGACAGAGAGAGAGGGATAGAGAGAGGGGGTACAGAGAGAGAGGGGGACAGAGAGAGAGGGGGACAGAGAGAGGGGGACAGAGAGAGGGGAACAGAGAGAGGGGGCAGAGAGAGTGGGTACAGAGAGAGGGGGACAGAGAGAGAGGGACAGAGAGACAGGGACAGAGAGACAGAGGGACAGAGAGAGAGGGGGAACCGAGAGAGGGCTGGGACCGAGAAGGCGGAACAGAGAGGGTATATAGAGACGGGGACAGAGAGAGGGGGGTCAGAGAGAGGGTGGACAGAGAGGGGAGGAACGGAGATGGGGACATAGAGAGAGGGGGACAGAGAGAGAGGGGTACAGAGAGAGGGGGCAGAGGGGGATAGAGAGAGTGGAGACAGAGAGAGGGGGCAGAGTGGAGGGGGGCAGAGAGAGAGGGTGGACAGAGAGGGGAGGGACGGAGATGGGGACATAGAGTGAGGGGGACAGAGAGAAAGGGGTACAGAGAGAGTGGTTACAGAGAGAGTGGGGACAGGGAGAAGGGCGACAGAGAGGGTGCAAACAGGGAGAAGGGGGGACAGAGAGACAGGGGCGCAGTAAAGAGGGAGAATAGGGGGACAGAGAGACGGAGTCAGATAGAGGGGAAGGCAGAGAGAGGGGGAAAGAGAGAGGAGGGAAGAGCGAGGGGAACAGAAGTGGCAGACTGAGAGCGGGGGGACAGAGAGAGAGGAGAGGCAGAGTGGGCAGAGAGAGGTGGTACAGAAAAACGGGGACAGAGAGAGAGGTGGTACAGAGAGACGAGGGTGCAGTAGAGGGGGGACAGGGAGACGGAGAGGAATGGACAGAGAGAGGGCAAAGAGAGAGGGGGACAGAGGGGGCGAACTGAGAGCAGGGGGACTGAGAGAAGGAGGTGCAGAGAGAGAGGGGGGCCGAGAGAGGGGGACAGAGAGCGGGAGAGATCGGGGTGGGGGGGGTAGAGAGAGTGGTGGTCACAGAGAGAGGGGCGGCAGAGGGGGCAGAGAGAGGAGTACAGAGAGAGGGGGACAGAGAGACAGAGGGGGGACAGAGAGACAGAGGGGGGGACAGAGACAGAGGGGGACAGAGACAGAGGGGGGACAGAGACAGAGGGGGACAGAGACAGAGGGGGGACAGAGACAGAGGGGGGACAGAGACAGAGGGGGGACAGAGACAGAGGGGGGACAGAGAGAGAGGGGGGACAGAGAGAGAGGGGGGACAGAGAGAGAGGGGGGACAGAGAGACAGAGGGGGACAGAGAGACAGAGGGGGGACAGAGAGAGAGGGGGGACAGAGACAGAGGGGGGACAGAGACAGAGGGGGGACAGAGACAGAGGGGGGACAGAGACAGAGGGGGGACAGAGACAGAGGGGGACAGAGACAGAGGGGGGACAGAGAGAGGAGGGAACAAAGGGAGAGGGGGTCAAGGGGGGGCAGAGGTGGAAGAGAGAGGGGTGACAGAGAGAGGGGGAAAATGAGAGAGGGGGACAGTGAGCGAAGGGGACAGAGGGGAGGACAGAGAGAGAGGGGGGGACAGAGAGAGAGTAGGGACAGAGACGGGGAGAAAGTGAGAGAGGGGGGACGGATAGAGAGCGTGGAAAGAAAGAGGGGTGGAAATAGAGAGGGGAACAGAGGGGGCAGACAGAGAGAGTGGGACCGCGAGAGAGAGGGACAGAGAAAGAGGGGACAGAGAGAAGGGGGAAAGAGAGGGGGGAGGTCAGAGAGAGAGAGCGGGGGTCAGAGAGAGAGGGGTTCAGAGAGACAGGCGGGACAGGACAGAGAGGGGACAAGAAAGTGGGGGAGAGAGAGGGTTGAGTGAAAGGGGAGAGAGAGAGGGAAGAGAGAGGGGGACAGAGAGAGGGGTGCAGAGAGAGAGGGTGGCAGAGACGAGGGTGACAGAGCGGGGGGTACAGAGAGGGGGGACAGAGAGAGCGTGGGGACAGAGAGAGGGGGGGAAATTGAGAGGGGGGACAGAGAGCTGGGGGCGCAGAGAGAGGGGGGACATAAAGAGGGGGCAGAGAGTGCGGGGTAAAGAAAGGGGAGGAAAGAGAGAGGACAGACAGTGAGGACAGACAGAGAGAGTGGCGACAGAGAGAGGGGAGGACAGAAAGGAGTAGGGAAAACAGATGGGGGGACAGAGAGAGGGGGATACAGAGAGAGGGGGACAGAGAGGGTGGATCAGAGAGAGGGGGGGAAAGAGAGAGGGGTGACAGAGAGATGGGGGCAGAGAGGGGGGGACAGAGAGAGGGGGACAGAGAGAGTAGGGCAGAGAGAGAAGTGACAGAGAGGGGGGACAGAGAGAGAGGGATAGAGAGAGGGGGAACAGAGAGAGTGAGGGGACAGAGAGAGGGGGTATATAGAGAGGGCTGAGACCGAGAATGGGGGACAGAGAGGGGGGTTCAGAGAGGGGAGTCAGAGAGAGGGGGTACAGAGAGATGGGACAGAGAGTGTGGGAACAGTGAGAGAGGGAGACACAGAGAGAGGTACAGAGAAAGGGTTGGGACCGCGAAGGCGAGACAGAGAGGGGGGATAGGGAGAGGGGGGATAGAGAGAGAGAGGGGACAGAGTGAGGAGGGAGAGAGAGGGGGATAGAGAGAGGGGGAACAGGAGGGGGGAACAGAGACGGGGGACAGAGAGGTGGACTGAGAGAGGGGGCAGGGAGGGGGCAGAGAGGGGGGGACACAGAGAGGGGGGACAGAGAGAGTGGACAGAGAGGGCTGGGACCGAGAAGGCTGGACAGAGAGGGGGGATAGGGATAGGGGGGAATAGAGAGAGAGGGGGGACAGAGAGAGAGAGGGGACAGAGAGAGGAGATAGAGAGAGGGGGATAGAGAGAGGGGGATAGAGAGAAGGGGGACAGAGAGGGGGGACAGAGAGAGTGAGGGGACAGAGAGAGGAGGTAGAGAGAGAGGTCTGTGACCTAGAAGGGGGAACGGGGGGGTGGGGGAACAGAGAGGGGGGTCAGAGAGACGGGTAAATAGAGACGGGGACAGAGGGGCGGACTGATAGCGGGCTCAGAGAGAGGGGGGACAGAGAGAGGGGGCAGAGGGTAGTGACAGAGAGGGGAGACAGACAGAGAGAGAGGGGAGGACAGAGAGAGGGGGGACAGAGAGGGGGCGACAGAGAGAGATGGATAGAGAGAGGGGGGACATAGAGAGGGAGGGTACATAGAGAGGGCTGGGACCGAGAAGGCGGGACAGAGATTGGGGGAACAGAGAGGGGGGCTCAGAGAGAGGGGGAAATCAGAGAGAGGGGGAAATCAGAGAGAGGGGGAACAGAGAGAGGGGAGTTCAGAGAGAGGGGAGTCAGAGAGAGGGTGTCAGAGAGAGGTGAACGAGAGAGAGGGGACAGAGAGAGAGGGGGGACACAGAGAGGGGGTACAGAGAGAGGGCTTGGACCGAAAGGTGGGGGGAGAGGGAGGGGGGTCAGAGAGAGGGGTAAAGAGAGACGGTGACAGAGGGTGCGGACTGAGAGCGGGGTGACAGAGAGAAGTGGTGACAGAGAGAGAAGGACAGAGAGAGTGAGGGGACAGAGAGAGCGGGTACAGAGAGAGGGCTGGGATCGAGAAGGCGGGACAGAAAGTGGGATACAGAGAGGGGGAACAGAGAAAAAGGGGGACAGAGAGAGGTGGGATTGAGAGAGAGGTGGACAGAGAGAAGGGAAAGAGAGAGGGGAGACAGAGAGAGGGGTAGAGAGAGAGAGGGTATAGAGAGAGGGGGTGGTGACAGAGAGAGGGGGGACAGAGAGAGAGGGGATTTAGAGGGGGTATAGAGAGAGGGGTGGTGACAGAGAGAGAGGGGAACACAGAGAGAGGGAGACAGACAGAGGGGGGACAGAGAGGGAGGCAGAGAGAGGGGTACAGAGAGAGACGGGGGACAGAGAGAGGGGAACAGAGAGAGGGGCAGAGAGAGTGTGTACAGAGAGAGGAGACAGAGAGAGAGGGACAGAGAGAGAGGGACAGAGAGAGAGGGACAGAGAGAGAGGGACAGAGAGAGAGGGACAGAGAGAGAAGGACAGAGAGAGAAGGACAGAGAGAGAAGGACAGAGAGAGGGGGAACCGAGAGAGGGCTGGGACCGAGAAGGCGGAACAGAGAGGGTGTACAGAGACGGGGACAGAGAGAGGGGGGTCAGAGAGAGGGTGGACAGAGAGGGGAGGGACGGAGATGGGGACATAGAGAGAGGGGGAAAGAGAGAGAGGGGTACAGAGAGAGGGGGTCAGAGAGCGGAAGAGATCGGGGGGAGGGGGGGCAGAGAGGGTGGGGGTCACAGAGAGAGGGGCGGCAGAGGGGGCAGAGAGAGGAGTACAGAGAGAGGGGGACAGAGAGAGAGGGGGGACAGAGACAGAGGGGGGACAGAGAGAGAGGGGACAGAGAGAGGAGGAAACAAAGGGAGAGGGGGTCAGACAGAGGGGGGGCAGAGGTGGAAGAGAGAGGTGACAGAGAGAGGGGGGACAGTGAGAGAGGGGGACAGTGAGCGAGGGGGACAGAGGGGGAGGACAGACAGACAGGGGGGACAGAGAGAGAGTAGGGACAGAGACGGGGAGAAAGTGAGAGGGGGGGACGGATAGAGAGAGCGTGGAAAGAAAGAGGGAGATATAGAGAGGGGAACAGAGGGGGCAGACAGAGAGAGTGGGGACCGCGAGAGGGAGGGACAGAGAAAGAGGGGGACAGAGAGAGGGGGGACAGAGAGAAGGGGAAAAGAGAGGGGGAGGTCAGAGAGAGGGGGGATCAGAGAGAGAGGGGGTTCAGAGAGACAGGCAGGACAGACAGAGAGGGGACAAGAAAGTGGGGGAGAAAGAGAGTTGAGTGATAGGGGAGAGAGAGAGGGAAGAGAGAGGGGGGGCAGAGAGAGGGGTGCAGAGAGTGGGGTGCAGATAGTGGGGGACAGAGAGACGTGTACAGAAAGAGAGAGGTGGACAGAGAGATGGGGCCAGAGGGAGAGGGATGGACAGAGTGAGAGGGTGACAGAGACGAGGGTGACAGAGCGGGGGGTACAGAAGGGGGGGGGGCATTGAGAGGGGGGGGACAGAGAGCTGGGGGGCGCAGAGAGAGGGGGGACATAAAGAGGGGCAGAGAGTGTGGGGGAAAGAAAGGGGAGGAAAGAGAGAGGACAGACAGAGAGGACAGACAGAGAGAGTGGCGACAGAGAGAGCGTGGGACAGAGAGAGGGGAGGACAGAGAGGAGGGGGGACAGAGAGGGGGGGGGACAGAGAGGGGGGGGGACAGAGAGGGGGGGGGACAGAGAGGGGGGGGGACAGAGAGGGGGGGGGGACAGAGAGGGGGGGGGACAGAGAGGGGGGGGGACAGAGAGGGGGGGGGACAGAGAGAGGGGGGGGGACAGAGAGAGGGGGGGGGACAGAGAGAGGGGGGGGGACAGAGAGAGGGGGGGGGGACAGAGAGAGGGGGGGGGACAGAGAGGGGGGGGGACAGAGAGGGGGGGGGACAGAGAGGGGGGGGGACAGAGAGGGGGGGGGGACAGAGAGGGGGGGGGGACAGAGAGGGGGGGGGACAGAGAGGGGGGGGGGACAGAGAGGGGGGGGGACAGAGAGGGGGGGGGACAGAGAGGGGGGGGACAGAGAGGGGGGGGGACAGAGAGGGGGGGGGACAGAGAGGGGGGGGGGGACAGAGAGGGGGGGGGGGACAGAGAGGGGGGGGGGGACAGAGAGGGGGGGGGGACAGAGAGGGGGGGGGGGACAGAGAGGGGGGGGGACAGAGAGGGGGGGGACAGAGAGGGGGGGGGACAGAGAGGGGGGGGGACAGAGAGGGGGGGGGACAGAGAGGGGGGGGGACAGAGAGGGGGGGGGACAGAGAGGGGGGGGGACAGAGAGGGGGGGGACAGAGAGGGGGGGGGGACAGAGAGGGGGGGGGACAGAGAGGGGGGGGGGACAGAGAGGGGGGGGGGGACAGAGAGGGGGGGGGACAGAGAGGGGGGGGGACAGAGAGGGGGGGGGACAGAGAGGGGGGGGGACAGAGAGGGGGGGACAGAGAGGGGGGGGACAGAGAGGGGGGGGGGACAGAGAGAGGGGGGGGGGACAGAGAGGGGGGGGGACAGAGAGGGGGGGGACAGAGAGGGGGGAGGACAGAGGGGGGGGGGACAGAGAGGGGGGGGGGACAGAGAGAGGGGGATACAGAGAGAGGGATCAGAGGGAGAGGGGGGACAGAGAGAGGGGGACAGAGAGAGGGGGATACAGAGAGAGGGGGATATAGAGATAGGTTGGGCAGAGAGGGAGGGGATAGAGACAGAGGGGGACAAGAAAGTGGGGAGAGAGGTAGGGGAGAGATGGGGAGAGAGGGGGGTAAAGAGAGGGTGGACAGAGAGAGGGGGACAAGTGAGTGGGGGACAGAGAGCAGTGGACAGAGAGAGTGGGGACAGAGGGAGAGGAGGGTAGAGAGAGAGGGGGGACAGACAGAGGGGTGACGGGAGAGAGGGGGACAGAGAGAGGGAAAACAGAGAGGGGGACAACGAGGGGGTCGGGGGGGATTGCGATGGGGGACAGAGAGGGGGGACAGTGACAGAGGGGCAGAGAGAGAGGGACAGGGGCAGAGAGAGGGGGAGGGGGGACAGAGAGAGGGGGAAGGGGGGGACAGAGAGAGGGGGGATAGAAAGAGGGGGCAGAGAGAGGGGGGGCAGAGAGGGGGGACAGAGAGAGGGGAACGGAGAGAGAGAGGGGGGGACAGAGAGAGGGGGACAGAGAGAGGGGATCAGACAGAGAGGGGGGACAGAGAGGGGACAGTGAGAGAGGGACAGAGAGAGGAACAGGGGGACAGAGAGAGGGGTAGGGGAGACAGAGAGAGGTGGGTGGGGGGGGGTAACAGAGAGAGGGGGAATAGAAAAAGGGGGACAGAGAGAGGGGGGAAAGAGAGAGGGGGACAGAGTAAGGGGGGATAGAGAGGGGGAACAGAGAGAGCGGGGATAGAGAGAGAGGGGGACAGAGAGGGGGCGGCAGAGAGAGGGGAACAGAGAGAGGAGGGACAGAGAGAGGGGACAGAGAGAGGGAATCAGAGAGAGAGGGGGGACAGAGAGGGTGGGACAGAGAGAGGGGGATACAGAGAGAGGGGGATACAGAGAGAGGGGGATACAGAGAGAGGGGGATACAGAGAGAGGGGGATACAGAGAGAGGGGGATACAGAGAGAGGGGGATACAGAGAGAGGGGGATACAGAGAGAGGGGGATACAGAGAGAGGGGGATACAGAGAGAGGGGGATACAGAGAGAGGGGGATACAGAGAGAGGGGGATACAGAGAGGGGGATACAGAGAGAGGGGGATACAGAGAGAGGGGGATACAGAGAGAGGGGGATACAGAGAGAGGGGGATACAGAGAGAGGGGGATACAGAGAGAGGGGGATACAGAGAGAGGGGGATACAGAGAGAGGGGGATACAGAGAGAGGGGGATACAGAGAGAGGGGGAGAGAGGGGGATACAGAGAGAGGGGGATACAGAGAGAGTGGGACAGTGAGAAGGAAGTCAGTGAGGAGGGACAGAGGGGGGACAGAGAGGGGGTGTCAGAGAGGTGGAGAAAGAGAGATGTTATGATAGAGTGAGAGGGGACAGGGGGAGCATAGAGAGTGGTACAGAGGGGTCAGACGGAGAGTGGGGGATAGAGAGAAGGAGGGACAGAGGAAGAGGGGGGACAGAGAAAGGGTGGACAGAGGAAGAGGGGGACAGAGAGAGGGGTCAGAGAGACGGGAAAGAGAGACGGGAAAGAGAGACGGGACAGAGAGAGAGGGAGAACAGAGAGAGGTGGTACAGAGAGAGGGGGAACAGAGGGGGGTTCGGGGAGAAGGAGGGACAGAGAGAGGGGGAAACAGAGAGAGTGGGAAGAGTGAGAGAGGGTAGACAGAGAGACGGGGGCGCAGTAGAGGGGGGACAGGGGGATGGAGAGGGGGGACAGAGAGGGGGGGGAAAGAGAGAGGGGGTCAGTGAGGGGCGGACTGAGAGCGGGGAACAGAGAGAAGGAGGGGCAGCGAGAGGTGGACCCAAGTGGGGGACAGAGAGTGGGAGAGACAGAGGGGGGTAGCAGAGAGAGGTGGTTCAGAGAGAGAGGGCGGCAGAGGGGGCAGAGAGAGGAGTAGAGAGGGCAGAGAAAGAGGGGGGACAGAGAGAGAGTGGACAGATTGGGGACAGAGAGGGGAGGGACAGAGAGGGGGGGGCAGAGAGTGGGGGACAGAGATAGGGGGAACAGAGAGTCGGGGTCAGAGAGAGGGGGGACAGAGAGCAGGGGCACAGAGTGTGGGGGGACAGAGAGCGTGGAGATAGAGAGCGTGGGGACAGAGAGGGGCGGGACAGAGAAAGGAGGACAGAGAGAGGAGGGAACAGGGGGAAAGGGGGTCAGAGAGGGGCAGAGGGGGAAGAGAGAGGGGTGACAGAGACAGAGGGGGACAGAGAGAGAGGGATAGAGAGAGTGGGGACAGAGAATGTGGGTGCCAGAGAGAGGGGGCGAAAGAGAGAGAGGGGACAGAGAGAGAAGTTGGTGGACAGAGAGATGGGGACAGAGGGAGAGGAGGGTACAGAGAGAGGGGTGGACAGAAAGAGGGGGACAGAGAGAGGATGGAAAGGAAGAGGGGGAAAGGGAGAGGGGGACAGTGGAGGCGGATAGAGGGAGTGGGGACAGAGAGAGGGAGGGACAGAGAAAGAGGAGGACAGAGAGAAGGGGGGCAGAGAGGGGGCGGTCAGAGAGAAGAGGGGGGTCAGAGAGAGAGGGGCACAGAGAGAGGGGACGGGGGACAGAGGGAGGCAGACGGGGGGACAGAGAAAGGGGGGATAGAAAGAGGGGGACGGAGAGAGGGGGACAGAGGTGAGGGGGGACAGAGGTGGGGGGGACAGAGGGAGGGGGGGAACAGAGAGGGGGGTCAGAGAGAGGGTGGATAGAGAGAGTTGGGATCGAGAGAGGGGGGACAGAGAGAGGGGAACGGAGGGGGGGGACAGAGAGAGGGGGAGAGAGAGAGGCGGACGGGAGGACAGCGAGAGGGTAGATAGAAAGAGGGGGACAGAGAGAGGGGGGACAGAGAGAGGGGAATGGAGAAAGAGCGGGATATAGAGAGGGGGAGAGAGAGAGAGAGAGGGGGGTCCGTGAGAGGGGGGACAGTGAGAGGGGGGACAGAGCGGGGGTGTCAGAGAGGGGGAGAAAGAGAGACGGTATGACAGATTGAGGGGTGACGGGGGAGCAGAGAGAGTGGTACAGAGGGGGCAGACTGAGTGTGGGGTGCAGAGAGGAGGGACAGAGGAAGAGGGGGGACAGAGGGGGGGGGGGCAGAGAGAGGGGGGGGCAGAGAGAGGGGGGGACAGAGAGAGGGGGGGACAGAGAGAGGGGGGGGACAGAGAGAGGGGGGGGACAGAGAGAGGGGGGGGACAGAGAGAGGGGGGGGACAGAGAGAGGGGGGGGACAGAGAGAGGGGGGGGACAGAGAGAGGGGGGGGACAGAGAGAGGGGGGGGACAGAGAGAGGGGGGGACAGAGAGAGGGGGGGACAGAGAGAGGGGGGGACAGAGAGAGGGGGGGACAGAGAGAGGGGGGGGACAGAGAGAGGGGGGGGGACAGAGAGAGGTGGGACAGAGAGAGGGAGGACAGAGGGGGCAGAGGAGAGGGGGTCAGAGTGAGGGGAACAGGGAGACGGGGAAGAGAGAGTGGGCACAGAGAGCGTGGGGCCAGAGAGGGGAGGACGCGGGGGAGAGAAGTGGGGTCAGTGAGAGGGAGGACAGATGGAGTGGGGACAGAAAGAGTGGGAATAGTGAGAGGGAGACAGAGAGTGGGAGGATGGAGGGATAGAGAGAGAGGTGGGACAGAGAGAGGGAGGATACAGAAAGGGGGATACAGAGTGGGGGGACAGAGAGAGGGGGACAGAGAGAGGGGGACAGAGAGAGGGGGACAGAGAGAGGGGGACAGAGAGAGGGGGACAGAGAGAGGGGGACAGAGAGAGGGGGACAGAGAGAGGGGGACAGAGAGAGGGGGACAGAGAGAGGGGGACAGAGAGGCAGGATGGGTTGTACAGGAAGAGGTGGGACAGAGAGAGGGAGGACAGAGAGAGAGGGACAGAGAATGGGAGGGTGGGAGGCACAGAGAGTGGTGGGACAGAGAGAGAAGGGGGACAGAGAGAGGGTTGGACAGCGGGGGAGGCAGAGAGAGTGGGGACAGAGAGAGGGGGACAGAGAGAGGAGGGGTAGAGACAGGGGGACAAAGCGAGGGGAACAGAGAGTGGGGGACAGGAAGTGGGGGACAGAGAGTGGGGACAGAGAGAGGGGGACAGAGAGAGGGGGACAGAGAGAGGGGGACAGAGAGAGGGGGACAGAGAGAGGGGGACAGAGAGAGGGGGACAGAGAGAGGGGGACAGAGAGAGGGGGACAGAGAGAGGGGACAGAGAGAGGGGGACAGAGAGAGGGGGACAGAGAGAGGGGGACAGAGAGAGGGGGACAGAGAGAGGGGGACAGAGAGAGGGGGACAGAGAGAGGGGGACAGAGAGAGGGGGGACAGAGAGAGGGGGACAGAGAGAGGGGGACAGAGAGAGGGGGACAGAGAGCGCAGGGAGATAGAAGGAGACAGAGAGTAGGGGGGCAGAGAGAGGTGGAGAGAGAGAGAGGTGGGGACAGAGAGTGTGGACAGAGTAGGGGACAGAGAGGGGGGGAAGAGCGAGAGGGGGAGACAGAGAGAGGGGGGACAGAAAGAGGGGGGACAGAAAGTGGGAGATAGAGAGAGGGAGGATGGGGGGACAGAGAGAGGTGGGACAGAGAGAGTGAGGACAGAGAGAGGGGGACAGAGAGAGGGGGGACAGAGAGAGGGGGGACAGAGAGAGGGGGGACAGAGAGAGGGGGGACAGAGAGAGGGGGGACAGAGAGAGGGGGGCAGAGAGGCAGGATGGGGTGTACAGAGAGAGGAGGGACAGAGAGAGGAGGGACAGAGAGAGGGAGGACAGAGAGAGGGGGGACAGAGAGAGGGGGGACAGAGAGAGGGGGGACAGAGAGAGGGGGGACAGAGAGAGGGGGGACAGAGAGAGGGGGGACAGAGAGAGGGGGGACAGAGAGAGGGGGGACAGAGAGAGGGGGGGACAGAGAGAGGGGGGACAGAGAGAGGGGGGACAGAGAGAGGGGGGACAGAGAGAGGGGGGACAGAGAGAGGGGGGACAGAGAGAGGGGGGACAGAGAGAGGGGGGACAGAGAGAGGGGGGACAGAGAGAGGGGGGACAGAGAGAGGGGGGACAGAGAGAGGGGGGACAGAGAGAGGGGGGACAGAGAGAGGGGGGACAGAGAGAGGGGGGACAGAGAGAGGGGGGACAGAGAGAGGGGGGACAGAGAGAGGGGGGACAGAGAGAGGGGGGACAGAGAGAGGGGGGACAGAGAGAGGGGGGACAGAGAGAGGGGGGACAGAGAGTGGGGGACAGAGAGTGGGGGGACAGAGAGTGGGGGACAGAGAGTGGGGGACAGAGAGTGGGGGACAGAGAGTGGGGGACAGAGTGTCCCCCCCTCTTTCTGTCCCCCTCTCTCTGCCCCCCCTCTCTCTGTCCCCACTTCTCTGTCCCCCCTCTGTCCTCCCCTCTCTGCCTCCCCTTTCTCTGTGCCCAGGTCTCTCTTCCCCCTCTCTCTGTTCCCCTCACTCTGACCCCCCCTCTCTATCCTCCCTCTCTCTGTCCCACCTCTCTCTGTCCCCACATCCTCCCATTCTCTGTCCCTCTCTCTCTCTCCTCCCTCTCTCTGTCCTCCCTCTCTCTGTTCCACCTCTCTCTGTCCCCCCATCCTCCCACTCTCTGTCTCCCACTTTCTGTCCCCTCTTTCTTTCCCCCCTCTCTCTGTCCCCCCTCTCTATCCCCCTACTCCTGTCCAACACTCTCTGTCCCTCTCTCTCTCTCCACCTCTCTCTGTACCCCCACTCTCTGATCCCTTCTATCTCCCTGCGCTCTCTGTCCCCCTCTCTCTGTCCCCTTCTCTCTGTTCCTCTCTCTTTTTTTCCCTCTCTTTGTCCCCCCTCTCTCTACCCCTCCTCTCTCTGTCCCCCTCTCTCTGTCCCACTCCCTCTGCCTCCCCCGCTGTCCAACACTCTCTCTGTCCCCCTTCTCTCTCTGTCCCCCCTTTCTCTGTGCCCACTCTCTCTTCCCCCTCTCTCTGTTCCACTCACCCTGACCCCCTCTCTCTGTCCTCCCTCTCTGTCCCACCTCTCTCTGTACCTCCAATCCTGCCTCTCTCTGACCCCTCTCTCTCTCTCCCCCTCTCTCTGTCCTCCCTCTCTCTGTCCCACCTCTCTCTGTCCCCCCATCCTCCCACTCTCTGTTTCCCTCTCTCTGTCCCCCTCTTTCTGTCCCCCCTCCCTCTGTCCTCCCTCTCTTTCCCCCTTCTCTCCCCCTGTCCTCCCCTCTCTGTCCCCCTCTTTCTGTCCCCCCTCTCGCTCTTTCCCCTCTCTCTGTTCCCCTCACTCTGACCCCCTCTCTCTGACCCCCTCTCTCTGCCCCTCTCTCTGCCCCCTCTCTCTGTCCTCCCCTCTCTGTCCCACCTCTCTCTGTCCCCCCATCATCCCATTCTCTGTCTCCCTCTTTCTGCCCCCCCCCCTCTTTCTGTCCCCCCTCCCTCTGTCCTCCCTCTCTGTCCACACTTCTCTCCCCCGTCCTCCCCTCACAGCCCCCCGCTCTCTGTGCCCACCGCTCTCTGTGCCCACCCTCTCTTCCCCCTCTTTCTGCTCCCTCACTCTGACCCCCACTCTCTGTCCCTCTCTCAGCGGGGGAGCCTGAGAGAGTGGGGACAGAGAGAGGGGGACAGAGAGAGGAGGGGTAGAGACAGGGGGGACAAAGAGAGGGGAATAGAGAGTGGGGGACAGAGAGTGGGGGGACAGAGAGTGGGGGACAGAGAGAGGGGGACAGAGAGAGGGGGACAGAGAGGGGAGGAGGGGGACAGAGAGAGGGGGACAGAGAGAGGGGGACAGAGAGAGGGGGACAGAGAGCGCTGGGAGATAGAAGGAGACAGAGAGAGGTGGAGAGAGAGAGAGGGGGACAGAGAGTGTGAACAGAGTAGGGGACAGAGAGGGGGGAAGAGCGAGGGGGGGACAGAAAGTGGGAGATAGAGAGAGGGAGGATGGGGGAACAGGGAGAGGTGGGACAGAGAGAGGGAGGACAGAGAGAGGGAGGACAGAGAGAGGGGGGACAGAAAGTGGGTGGACAGAGAGAGCGAGGACGGGGGGACAGAGAGAGGTGGGACAGAGAGAGGAAGGACAGAGAGAGGGGGTCAGAGTGAGGGGATCAGAGAGAGGGGAAGAGAGAGTGGGCACAGAGAAAGGGGGGCCAGAGATGGGAGGACAGAGGGGGGACAGAGAAGTGGGGACAGAGAGAGGGGGACATTGAGAGAAGGGGGACAGAGAGGGTTGGACAGCGGGGGAGCCTGAGAGAGTGGGGACAGAGAGAGGGGGACAGAGAGAGGAGGGGTAGAGACAGGGGGGACAAAGAGAGGGGAATAGAGAGTGGGGGACAGAGAGTGGGGGACAGAGAGAGGGGGACAGAGAGCGCTGGGAGATAGAAGGAGACAGAGAGTGGGGGGACAGAGAGAGGTGGAGAGAGAGAGAGGGACAGAAAGTGTGGACAGAGTAGGGGACAGAGAGGGGGAAAGAGCGAGGGGGGGCAGAGAGAGGGGGACAGAAAGAGGGGGGACAGAAAGTGGGAGACAGAGAGAGGGAGGAAGGGGGGACAGAGAGAGGGAGGACAGAGAGAGGGGGATAGAGAGAGGGGGGCGGAGAGAGGGGGACAGAGCGGGGGGGGCAGAGAGAGGTAGAATGGGGGGTACAGAGAGAGAGAGGTGGACAGAGAAAGGGAGGACAGAGAGAGGGGGATAGAGAGAGGGGGACAGAGAGGCAGGATGGGTTGTACAGGAAGAGGTGGGACAGAGAGAGGGAGGACAGAGAGAGAGGGACAGAGAATGGGAGGGTGGGAGGCACAGAGAGTGGTGGGACAGAGAGAGAAGGGGGACAGAGAGAGGGTTGGACAGCGGGGAGGCAGAGAGAGTGGGGGCAGAGAGAGGGGGACAGAGAGAGGAGGGGTAGAGACAGGGGGACAAAGCGAGGGGAACAGAGAGTGGGGGACAGGAAGTGGGGGACAGAGAGTGGGGGACAGAGAGTGGGGGACAGAGAGAGGGGGACAGAGAGAGGGGGACAGAGAGAGGGGGACAGAGAGAGGGGGACAGAGAGAGGGGGGAGAGAGGGGACAGAGAGAGGGGGACAGAGAGAGGGGGACAGAGAGAGGGGGACAGAGAGAGGGGGACAGAGAGAGGGGGACAGAGAGAGGGGGACAGAGAGAGGGGGACAGAGAGAGGGGGACAGAGAGAGGGGGACAGAGAGAGGGGGACAGAGAGAGGGGGACAGAGAGAGGGGGACAGAGAGAGGGGGACAGAGAGAGGGGGACAGAGAGCGCAGGGAGATAGAAGGAGACAGAGAGTAGGGGGGCAGAGAGAGGTGGAGAGAGAGAGAGGTGGGGACAGAGAGTGTGGACAGAGTAGGGGACAGAGAGGGGGGAAGAGCGAGAGGGGGAGACAGAGAGAGGGGGGACAGAAAGAGGGGGGACAGAAAGTGGGAGATAGAGAGAGGAGGATGGGGGGACAGAGAGAGGTGGGACAGAGAGAGTGAGGACAGAGAGAGGGGGACAGAGAGAGGGGGGACAGAGAGAGGGGGGACAGAGAGAGGGGGGACAGAGAGAGGGGGGACAGAGAGAGGGGGGACAGAGAGAGGGGGGACAGAGAGAGGGGGGACAGAGAGAGAGGGGACAGAGAGAGAGAGGGGACAGAGAGAGAGAGGGGGGACAGAGAGAGAGAGGGGGGACAGAGAGAGAGAGGGGGGACAGAGAGAGAGAGAGGGGGACAGAGAGAGAGAGGGGGGGACAGAGAGAGAGGGGGGGGACAGAGAGAGAGGGGGGGACAGAGAGAGAGGGGGGGGACAGAGAGAGAGGGGGGGGACAGAGAGAGAGGGGGGGGGACAGAGAGAGAGGGGGGGGACAGAGAGAGAGGGGGGGGACAGAGAGAGAGAGGGGGGACAGAGAGAGAGAGGGGGGACAGAGAGAGAGAGGGGGGACAGAGAGAGAGAGGGGGACAGAGAGAGAGAGGGGGGACAGAGAGAGAGAGGGGGGGACAGAGAGAGAGAGAGGGGGGACAGAGAGAGAGAGGGGGGACAGAGAGAGAGAGGGGGGACAGAGAGAGAGAGGGGGGACAGAGAGAGAGAGGGGGGACAGAGAGAGAGAGGGGGGACAGAGAGGGGGGGGACAGAGAGGGGGGGGACAGAGAGAGAGGGGGGGGACAGAGAGAGAGGGGGGGACAGAGAGAGAAGGGGGGACAGAGAGAGAGAGGGGGGACAGAGAGAGAGAGGGGGGACAGAGAGAGAGAGGGGGGACAGAGAGAGAGAGGGGGGACAGAGAGAGAGAGGGGGGACAGAGAGAGAGAGGGGGGACAGAGAGAGAGAGGGGGGACAGAGAGAGAGAGGGGGGACAGAGAGAGAGAGGGGGGACAGAGAGAGAGAGGGGGGACAGAGAGAGAGAGGGGGGACAGAGAGAGAGAGGGGGGACAGAGAGAGAGAGGGGGGACAGAGAGAGAGAGAGGGGGGACAGAGAGAGAGGGGGACAGAGAGAGAGGGGGACAGAGAGAGGGGGACAGAGAGAGAGGGGGACAGAGAGAGAGGGGGACAGAGAGAGAGGGGGACAGAGAGAGAGGGGGACAGAGAGAGAGGGGGACAGAGAGAGAGGGGGACAGAGAGAGAGGGGGACAGAGAGAGAGGGGGACAGAGAGACAGGGAACAGAGAGAGTGGGGGCAGAGAGAGGGGGACAGAGAGAGTGGGGGCAGAGAGAGGGGGACAGAGAGAGGGGGACAGAGAGAGGGGGACAGAGAGAGGGGGACAGAGAGAGGGGGCTAGAGGAGGACAGAAAAAGGGTGACAGAGAGCGTGACAGAGAGAGGGCGGACATAGAGGGGAAAGAGATAGAGGGGATAGAGAGACGGGTGTCAGAGGGGGGAGCAGAGAGAGGGGGCCGGGGTTGGTTGGCAGTGGGGCGGAGCAGAGGTGGGGACAGAGAGTGGGTGGACAGAGTGGGAGGTACAGAGAGGGTGGACAGAGGGGTGGAACAGAGAGTGGATCAGAGAGGTGGGAGACAGGGAGAGGGGGACATAGAGAGGGGAAACAGAGAGTGGAGGACAGGAGCAGACAGAGAGGGGGACAGAGAAAGCGGGGACAGAGAGGGAAGAGAGAGAGGGGGACAGAGATAGGGCGTCAGAGAGAGGGGGGAAATAGAAGTGGTCAGAGAGTGGGGAGAGAAAGTGGGGGGACAGAGTGGGAGGAGAGAGTAGGGGACACAGAGAGAGACGGGACAGAAGGGGGTACAGAGAAGGGGCGGAGCAGAGTATGGGACAGAGAGAGAGGGACAGAAAGAGGGGGACACAGAGAGAGGGGGCAGAGAGAGAGCGGGACAGAGAGGGCCAGATAATGGGGTCAGAGAGAACGAGAGAGGGGTGACAGAGAGAGAGGGGACAGAGAGAGAGGGCGATAGAGAGAGGGGGGACAGAGAGAGAGGGGACGGGAGGGATGGAGATGGGGGGATAGAGATGGGGCAGAGAGAGGGGACAGAGACAGGGGGACAGAGATAGAGGGGGTAGAGATAGGGAGACAGAGAGTGGAGGACAGAGATGGGAAACAAAGAGGGGGACAGAGAGAGGGGACAAAGGGAGAGGGGGTACAGAGAGATGGGCGACAAAGGGGTACAGAGGGAGGGGGCTGACAGAGAGGAGAGGTACAGAGAGGGGAGAACAGAGAGGGGGATTGAGAGAGGGTTGACAGAGAGAGAGGGGACATAGAGGGGGCAGAGAGAGGGGTTATATAGAGAGGGGGACAATGAGAGGGGGACAGAGAGGGAGGGAGGATAGAGAGGGGGCAGAGTGAGGTGGGACAGAGAGATGGGGACAGAGAGGGGGACAGAGAGAGGGGTACAGAGGGAGGCGGTACAGAGAGAGGAAGGACAGAGAGAGGGAGGACAGAGAGAGGGAGGACAGAGAGAGGGAGGACAGAGAGTGGGAGGACAGAGAGTGGGAGGACAGAGAGAGGAGGACAGAGAGAGGAGGACAGAGAGAGGAGGACAGAGAGAGGAGGACAGAGAGAGGAGGACAGAGAGAGGAGGACAGAGAGAGGAGGACAGAGAGAGGAGGACAGAGAGAGGAGGACAGAGAGAGGAGGACAGAGAGAGAGAGAGAGCGGATGGGGGGGCACAGAGAGAGGTGGGACAGAGAGAGGGAGGACAGAGGGGGCAGAGAGAGGGGGTCAGAGTGAGGGGAACAGGGAGACGGGGAAGAGAGAGTGGGCACAGAGAGCGTGGGGCCAGAGAGGGGAGGACGCGGGGGAGAGAAGTGGGGTCAGTGAGAGGGAGGACAGATGGAGTGGGGACAGAAAGAGTGGGAATAGTGAGAGGGAGACAGAGAGTGGGAGGATGGAGGGATAGAGAGAGAGGTGGGACAGAGAGAGGGAGGATACAGAAAGGGGGATACAGAGTGGGGGACAGAGAGAGGGGGACAGACAGAGGGGGACAGAGAGAGGGGGATAGAGAGAGGGGGACAGAGAGGCAGGATGGGTTGTACAGGAAGAGGTGGGACAGAGAGAGGGAGGACAGAGAGAGAGGGACAGAGAATGGGAGGGTGGGAGGCACAGAGAGTGGTGGGACAGAGAGAGAAGGGGGACAGAGAGAGGGTTGGACAGCGGGGGAGGCAGAGAGAGTGGGGACAGAGAGAGGGGGACAGAGAGAGGAGGGGTAGAGACAGGGGGACAAAGCGAGGGGAACAGAGAGTGGGGGACAGGAAGTGGGGGACAGGAAGTGGGGGACAGGAAGTGGGGGACAGAGAGTGGGGGACAGAGAGTGGGGGACAGAGAGTGGGGGACAGAGAGTGGGGGACAGAGAGTGGGGGACAGAGAGTGGGGGACAGAGAGAGGGGGACAGAGAGAGGGGGACAGAGAGAGGGGGACAGAGAGAGGGGGACAGAGAGAGGGGGACAGAGAGAGGGGGACAGAGAGAGGGGGACAGAGAGCGCAGGGAGATAGAAGGAGACAGAGAGTAGGGGGGCAGAGAGAGGTGGAGAGAGAGAGGTGGGGACAGAGAGTGTGGACAGAGTAGGGGACAGAGAGGGGGGAAGAGCGAGAGGGGGAGACAGAGAGAGGGGGGACAGAAAGAGGGGGGACAGAAAGTGGGAGATAGAGAGAGGGAGGATGGGGGGACAGAGAGAGGTGGGACAGAGAGAGTGAGGACAGAGAGAGGGGGACAGAGAGAGGGGGGGACAGAGAGAGGGGGGACAGAGAGAGGGGGGGCAGAGAGGCAGGATGGGGTGTACAGAGAGAGGAGGGACAGAGAGAGGGAGGACAGAGAGAGGGAGGACAGAGAGAGGGAGGACAGAGAGAGGGGGGACAGAGAGAGGGGGGACAGAGAGAGGGGGGACAGAGAGAGGGGGACAGAGAGAGGGGGGACAGAGAGAGGGGGGACAGAGAGAGGGGGGACAGAGAGAGGGGGGACAGAGAGAGGGGGGACAGAGAGAGGGGGGACAGAGAGAGGGGGGACAGAGAGAGGGGGGACAGAGAGTGGGGGACAGAGAGTGGGGGACAGAGAGTGGGGGACAGAGAGTGGGGGACAGAGTGTCCCCCCCTCTTTCTGTCCCCCTCTCTCTGCCCCCCCTCTCTCTGTCCCCACTTCTCTGTCCCCCCTCTGTCCTCCCCTCTCTGCCTCCCCTTTCTCTGTGCCCAGTCTCTCTTCCCCCTCTCTCTGTTCCCCTCACTCTGACCCCCCCTCTCTATCCTCCCTCTCTCTGTCCCACCTCTCTCTGTCCCCACATCCTCCCATTCTCTGTCCCTCTCTCTCTCCTCCCTCTCTCTGTCCTCCCTCTCTCTGTTCCACCTCTCTCTGTCCCCCCATCCTCCCACTCTCTGTCTCCCACTTTCTGTCCCCTCTTTCTTTCCCCCCTCTCTCTGTCCCCCCTCTCGCTCTTTACCCCCTCTCTATCCCCTACTCTGCCAACACTCTCTGTCCCTCTCTCTCCCCACCTCTCTCTGTACCCCCACTCTCTGATCCCTTCTATCTCCCTGCGCTCTCTGTCCCCCTCTCTCTGTCCCCTTCTCTCTGTTCCTCTCTCTTTTTTTCCCTCTCTTTGTCCCCCCTCTCTCTACCCCTCCTCTCTCTGTCCCCCTCTCTCTGTCCCCACTCCCTCTGCCTCCCCCGCTGTCCAACACTCTCTCTGTCCCCCTTCTCTCTCTGTCCCCCCTTTCTCTGTGCCCACTCTCTCTTCCCCCTCTCTCTGTTCCACTCACCCTGACCCCCTCTCTCTGTCCTCCCTCTCTGTCCCACCTCTCTCTGTACCTCCAATCCTGCCTCTCTCTGACCCCTCTCTCTCTCTCCCCCTCTCTCTGTCCTCCCTCTCTCTGTCCCACCTCTCTCTGTCCACCCATCCTCCCACTCTCTGTTTCCCTCTCTCTGTCCCCCTCTTTCTGTCCCCCCTCCCTCTGTCCTCCCTCTCTGTCCACACTTCTCTCCCCCCGTCCTCCCCTCACAGCCCCCCGCTCTCTGTGCCCACCGCTCTCTGTGCCCACCCTCTCTTCCCCCTCTTTCTGCTCCCCTCACTCTGACCCCCACTCTCTGTCCCTCTCTCAGCGGGGGAGCCTGAGAGAGTGGGGACAGAGGGAGGGGTAGAGACAGGGGGGACAAAGAGAGGGGAATAGAGAGTGGGGGACAGAGAGTGGGGGACAGAGAGTGGGGGACAGAGAGTGGGGGACAGAGAGTGGGGGACAGAGAGTGGGGGACAGAGAGTGGGGGACAGAGAGTGGGGGACAGAGAGAGGGGGACAGAGAGAGGGGGACAGAGAGAGGGGGACAGAGAGAGGGGGACAGAGAGAGGGGGACAGAGAGAGGGGGACAGAGAGAGGGGGACAGAGAGAGGGGGACAGAGAGAGGGGGACAGAGAGAGGGGGACAGAGAGAGGGGGACAGAGAGAGGGGGACAGAGAGAGGGGGACAGAGAGAGGGGGACAGAGAGAGGGGGACAGAGAGAGGGGGACAGAGAGAGGGGGACAGAGAGAGGGGGACAGAGAGAGGGGGACAGAGAGAGGGGGACAGAGAGAGGGGGACAGAGAGCGCTGGGAGATAGAAGGAGACAGAGAGAGGTGGAGAGAGAGAGAGGGGGACAGAGAGTGTGAACAGAGTAGGGGACAGAGAGGGGGGAAGAGCGAGGGGGGGACAGAAAGTGGGAGATAGAGAGAGGGAGGATGGGGGAACAGGGAGAGGTGGGACAGAGAGAGGGAGGACAGAGAGAGGGAGGACAGAGAGAGGGGGGACAGAGAGAGGGGGGACAGAGAGAGGGGGGACAGAGAGAGGGGGGACAGAGAGAGGGGGGACAGAGAGAGGGGGGACAGAGAGAGCGAGGACAGAGAGAGCGAGGACAGAGAGAGCGAGGACGGGGGGACAGAGAGAGGTGGGACAGAGAGAGGGGGTCAGAGTGAGGGGATCAGAGAGAGGGGAAGAGAGAGTGGGCACAGAGAAAGGGGGGCCAGAGATGGGAGGACAGAGGGGGGACAGAGAAGTGGGGACAGAGAGAGGGGGACATTGAGAGAAGGGGGACAGAGAGGGTTGGACAGCGGGGGAGCCTGAGAGAGTGGGGACAGAGAGAGGGGGACAGAGAGAGGAGGGGTAGAGACAGGGGGGACAAAGAGAGGGGAATAGAGAGTGGGGGACAGAGAGTGGGGGACAGAGAGAGGGGGACAGAGAGCGCTGGGAGATAGAAGGAGACAGAGAGAGGTGGAGAGAGAGAGGGGGGGACAGAGAGTGTGAACAGAGTAGGGGACAGAGAGGGGGGAAGAGCGAGGGGGGGACAGAAAGTGGGAGATAGAGAGAGGGAGGATGGGGGAACAGGGAGAGGTGGGACAGAGAGAGGGAGGACAGAGAGAGGGAGGACAGAGAGAGGGGGGACAGAAAGTGGGTGGACAGAGAGAGCGAGGACGGGGGGACAGAGAGAGGTGGGACAGAGAGAGGAAGGACAGAGAGAGGGGGTCAGAGTGAGGGGATCAGAGAGAGGGGAAGAGAGAGTGGGCACAGAGAAAGGGGGGCCAGAGACGGGAGGACAGAGGGGGGACAGAGAAGTGGGGACAGAGAGAGGGGGACATTGAGAGAAGGGGGACAGAGAGGGTTGGACAGCGGGGGAGCCTGAGAGAGTGGGGACAGAGAGAGGGGGACAGAGAGAGGAGGGGTAGAGACAGGGGGGACAAAGAGAGGGGAATAGAGAGTGGGGGACAGAGAGTGGGGGACAGAGAGAGGGGGACAGAGAGCGCAGGGAGATAGAAGGAGACAGAGAGTGGGGGGACAGAGAGAGGTGGAGAGAGAGAGAGGGACAGAAAGTGTGGACAGAGTAGGGGACAGAGAGGGGGAAAGAGCGAGGGGGGGCAGAGAGAGGGGGACAGAAAGAGGGGGGACAGAAAGTGGGAGACAGAGAGAGGGAGGAAGGGGGGACAGAGAGAGGGAGGACAGAGAGAGGGGGATAGAGAGAGGGGGGCGGAGAGAGGGGGACAGAGCGGGGGGGGCAGAGAGAGGTAGAATGGGGGTACAGAGAGAGAGAGGTGGACAGAGAAAGGGAGGACAGAGAGAGGGGGACAGAGAGGCAGGATGGGTTGTACAGGAAGAGGTGGGACAGAGAGAGGGAGGACAGAGAGAGAGGGACAGAGAATGGGAGGGTGGGAGGCACAGAGAGTGGTGGGACAGAGAGAGAAGGGGGACAGAGAGAGGGTTGGACAGCGGGGGAGGCAGAGAGAGTGGGGACAGAGAGAGGGGGACAGAGAGAGGAGGGGTAGAGACAGGGGAACAGAGAGTGGGGGACAGGGAGTGGGGGACAGGGAGTGGGGGACAGGGAGTGGGGGACAGAGAGTGGGGGACAGAGAGTGGGGGACAGAGAGTGGGGGACAGAGAGTGGGGGACAGAGAGTGGGGGACAGAGAGTGGGGGACAGAGAGTGGGGGACAGAGAGTGGGGGACAGAGAGTGGGGGACAGAGAGTGGGGGACAGAGAGTGGGGGACAGAGAGTGGGGGACAGAGAGAGGGGGACAGAGAGTGGGGGACAGAGAGAGGGGGACAGAGAGAGGGGGACAGAGAGAGGGGGACAGAGAGAGGGGGACAGAGAGAGGGGGACAGAGAGAGGGGGACAGAGAGAGGGGGACAGAGAGAGGGGGACAGAGAGAGGGGGACAGAGAGAGGGGGACAGAGAGAGGGGGACAGAGAGAGGGGGACAGAGAGAGGGGGACAGAGAGAGGGGGACAGAGAGAGGGGGACAGAGAGAGGGGGACAGAGAGAGGGGGACAGAGAGAGGGGGACAGAGAGAGGGGGACAGAGAGAGGGGGACAGAGAGAGGGGGACAGAGAGAGGGGGACAGAGAGAGGGGGACAGAGAGAGGGGGACAGAGAGAGGGGGACAGAGAGAGGGGGACAGAGAGAGGGGGACAGAGAGAGGGGGACAGAGAGAGGGGGACAGAGAGAGGGGGACAGAGAGCGCAGGGAGATAGAAGGAGACAGAGAGTAGGGGGGCAGAGAGAGGTGGAGAGAGAGAGGTGGGGACAGAGAGTGTGGACAGAGTAGGGGACAGAGAGGGGGGAAGAGCGAGAGGGGGAGACAGAGAGAGGGGGGACAGAAAAAGGGGGGACAGAAAGTGGGAGATAGAGAGAGGGAGGATGGGGGGACAGAGAGAGGTGGGACAGAGAGAGTGAGGACAGAGAGAGGGGGGACAGAGAGAGGGGGGACAGAGAGAGGGGGGACAGAGAGAGGGGGGACAGAGAGAGGGGGGACAGGACAGAGAGGGGGACAGGACAGAGAGGGGGACAGGACAGAGAGGGGGACAGGACAGAGAGGGGGACAGGACAGAGAGGGGGACAGGACAGAGAGGGGGACAGGACAGAGAGGGGGACAGGACAGAGAGGGGGACAGGACAGAGAGGGGGACAGGACAGAGAGGGGGACAGGACAGAGAGGGGGACAGGACAGAGAGGGGGACAGGACAGAGAGGGGGACAGGACAGAGAGGGGGACAGGACAGAGAGGGGGACAGGACAGAGAGGGGGACAGGACAGAGAGGGGGACAGGACAGAGAGGGGGACAGGACAGAGAGGGGGACAGGACAGAGAGGGGGACAGGACAGAGAGGGGGACAGGACAGAGAGGGGGACAGGACAGAGAGGGGGACAGGACAGAGAGGGGGACAGGACAGAGAGGGGGACAGGACAGAGAGGGGGACAGGACAGAGAGGGGGACAGGACAGAGAGGGGGACAGGACAGAGAGGGGGACAGGACAGAGAGGGGGACAGGACAGAGAGGGGGACAGGACAGAGAGGGGGACAGGACAGAGAGGGGGACAGGACAGAGAGGGGGACAGGACAGAGAGGGGGACAGGACAGAGAGGGGGACAGGACAGAGAGGGGGACAGGACAGAGAGGGGGACAGGACAGAGAGGGGGACAGGACAGAGAGGGGGACAGGACAGAGAGGGGGACAGGACAGAGAGGGGGACAGGACAGAGAGGGGGACAGGACAGAGAGGGGGACAGGACAGAGAGGGGGACAGGACAGAGAGGGGGACAGGACAGAGAGGGGGACAGGACAGAGAGGGGGACAGGACAGAGAGGGGGACAGGACAGAGAGGGGGACAGGACAGAGAGGGGGACAGGACAGAGAGGGGGACAGGACAGAGAGGGGGACAGGACAGAGAGGGGGACAGGACAGAGAGGGGGACAGGACAGAGAGGGGGACAGGACAGAGAGGGGGACAGGACAGAGAGGGGGACAGGACAGAGAGGGGGACAGGACAGAGAGGGGGACAGGACAGAGAGGGGGACAGGACAGAGAGGGGGACAGGACAGAGAGGGGGACAGGACAGAGAGGGGGACAGGACAGAGAGGGGGACAGGACAGAGAGGGGGACAGGACAGAGAGGGGGACAGGACAGAGAGGGGGACAGGACAGAGAGGGGGACAGGACAGAGAGGGGGACAGGACAGAGAGGGGGACAGGACAGAGAGGGGGACAGGACAGAGAGGGGGACAGGACAGAGAGGGGGACAGGACAGAGAGGGGGACAGGACAGAGAGGGGGACAGGACAGAGAGGGGGACAGGACAGAGAGGGGGACAGGACAGAGAGGGGGACAGGACAGAGAGGGGGACAGGACAGAGAGGGGGACAGGACAGAGAGGGGGACAGGACAGAGAGGGGGACAGGACAGAGAGGGGGACAGGACGACAGAGAGGGGGACAGGACAGAGAGGGGGACAGGACAGAGAGGGGGACAGGACAGAGAGGGGGACAGGACAGAGAGGGGGACAGGACAGAGAGGGGGACAGGACAGAGAGGGGGACAGGACAGAGAGGGGGACAGGACAGAGAGGGGGACAGGACAGAGAGGGGGACAGGACAGAGAGGGGGACAGGACAGAGAGGGGGACAGGACAGAGAGGGGGACAGGACAGAGAGGGGGACAGGACAGAGAGGGGGACAGGACAGAGAGGGGGACAGGACAGAGAGGGGGACAGGACAGAGAGGGGGACAGGACAGAGAGGGGGACAGGACAGAGAGGGGGACAGGACAGAGAGGGGGACAGGACAGAGAGGGGGACAGGACAGAGAGGGGGACAGGACAGAGAGGGGGACAGGACAGAGAGGGGGACAGGACAGAGAGGGGGACAGGACAGAGAGGGGGACAGGACAGAGAGGGGGACAGGACAGAGAGGGGGACAGGACAGAGAGGGGGACAGGACAGAGAGGGGGACAGGACAGAGAGGGGGACAGGACAGAGAGGGGGACAGGACAGAGAGGGGGACAGGACAGAGAGGGGGACAGGACAGAGAGGGGGACAGGACAGAGAGGGGGACAGGACAGAGAGGGGGACAGGACAGAGAGGGGGACAGGACAGAGAGGGGGACAGGACAGAGAGGGGGACAGGACAGAGAGGGGGACAGGACAGAGAGGGGGACAGGACAGAGAGGGGGACAGGACAGAGAGGGGGACAGGACAGAGAGGGGGACAGGACAGAGAGGGGGACAGGACAGAGAGGGGGACAGGACAGAGAGGGGGACAGGACAGAGAGGGGGACAGGACAGAGAGGGGGACAGGACAGAGAGGGGGACAGGACAGAGAGGGGGACAGGACAGAGAGGGGGACAGGACAGAGAGGGGGACAGGACAGAGAGGGGGACAGGACAGAGAGGGGGACAGGACAGAGAGGGGGACAGGACAGAGAGGGGGACAGGACAGAGAGGGGGACAGGACAGAGAGGGGGACAGGACAGAGGGGGACAGAGAGAGGGGGACAGAGAGAGGGGGACAGAGAGAGGTGGAGAGAGAGAGAGGGACAGAGAGTGTGGACAGAGTAGGGGATAGAGAGGGGGTAAAGAGCGAGAGGGGGGACAGAGAGAGGGGGGAAAGAAAGAGGGGACAGAAAGTGGGAGACAGAGAGTGGGAGGATGGGGGGACAGAGAGAGGTGGAACAGAGAGAGGGAGGACAGAGAGAGGGAGGAGAGAGAGAGAGGGACAGAGAATGGGAGGATGTGGGGACAGAGAGAGGTGGGACAGAGAGAGGGAGGATAGAGAGGGGGGGTCAGAGTGAGGGGAACAGAGAGAGGGGGAAGAGAGACTGGGCACAGAGAAAGGGGAGGCAGAGAGGGGAGGACAGAGGGGGGGACAGAGAAGTGGGGACAGAGAGAGGGGGACATAGAGAGAAGGGAGACAGAGAATGGGTTGGACAGCGGGGGAGGCAGAGAGAGTGGGGACAGAGAGAGAGGGACAGAGAGAGAGGGACAGAGAGAGGAGGGGTGGAGACAGGGGGGACAAAGAGAGGGGAACAGAGAGTGGGGGACAGAGAGTGGGGGACAGAGAGTGGGGGACAGAGAGTGGGGGACAGAGAGTGGGGGACAGAGAGTGGGGGACAGAGAGTGGGGGACAGAGAGTGGGGGACAGAGAGTGGGGGACAGAGAGTGGGGGACAGAGAGTGGGGGACAGAGAGAGGGGGACAGAGAGAGGGGGACAGAGAGAGGGGGACAGAGAGAGGGGGACAGAGAGAGGGGGACAGAGAGAGGGGGACAGAGAGAGGGGGACAGAGAGAGGGGGACAGAGAGAGGGGGACAGAGAGAGGGGGACAGAGAGAGGGGGACAGAGAGAGGGGGACAGAGAGAGGGGGACAGAGAGAGGGGGACAGAGAGAGGGGGACAGAGAGAGGGGGACAGAGAGAGGGGGACAGAGAGCGCAGGGAGGTAGAAGGAGACAGAGAGTGGGGGGACAGAGAGAGGTGGAGAGAGACAGGGGGGGACAGAAAGTGTGGACAGAGTAGGGGACAGAGAGGGGGGAAGAGCGAGGGAGGGACAGAAAGATGGGGGATAGAAAGTGGGAGACAGAGAGAGGGAGGACGGGGGGACAGAGAGAGGTGGGACAGAGAGAGGGAGGACAGAGAGAGGGGATAGAAAGAGGGGGACAGAAGGAGGGGGACAGAAGGAGGGGGACAGAAGGAGGGGGACAGAAGGAGGGGGACAGAAGGAGGGGGACAGAAGGAGGGGGACAGAAGGAGGGGGACAGAAGGAGGGGGACAGAAGGAGGGGGACAGAAGGAGGGGGACAGAAGGAGGGGGACAGAAGGAGGGGGACAGAAGGAGGGGGACAGAAGGAGGGGGACAGAAGGAGGGGGACAGAAGGAGGGGGACAGAAGGAGGGGGACAGAAGGAGGGGGACAGAAGGAGGGGGACAGAAGGAGGGGGACAGAAGGAGGGGGACAGAAGGAGGGGGACAGAAGGAGGGGGACAGAAGGAGGGGGACAGAAGGAGGGGGACAGAAGGAGGGGGACAGAAGGAGGGGGACAGAAGGAGGGGGACAGAAGGAGGGGGACAGAAGGAGGGGGACAGAAGGAGGGGGACAGAAGGAGGGGGACAGAGAGAGGTAGAATGGGGGTACAGAGAGAGAGAGGTGGGACAGAGAAAGGGAGGACAGAGAGAGGGGGATAGAGAGAGGAGGACAGAGAGAGGGGGATAGAGAGAGGGGGACAGAGAGAGAGGGACAGAGAGTGGGGGTCAGAGTGAGGGGAACAGAAAGAGGTGGAAGAGAGGGTGGGCACAGAGAGCTAGGGACTGAGAGGGTAGGACGGGGAGACAGAGAGGGAGGGCAGAGGGAGGGGGGACAGAAAAAGGGGAGACAGAGAGAGGGAGGATGGGGGGGACAGAGAGAGAGGTGGGACAGAGAGAGGGAGGACAGAGAGAGAGGGCAGAGAGAGGGGGTCAGAGAGAGGGGGTCGGAGAGAGGGGGTCGGAGAGAGGGGGTCGGAGAGAGGGGGTCGGAGAGAGGGGAACAGAGAGAGGGGAAAGAGAGGGTGGGCACAGAGAGCGGGGGACAGAGAGGGGAGGACGGGGGTGAGAGAAGGGGGAAAGAGAGGGAGGACAGAGGGAGGGGGGACAGAAAGAGGGGGGACAGAGAGAGGGAGACAGAGAGTGGGAGGATGGGGGGGACAGAGAGAGGTGGGACAGAGAGAGGGAGGACAGAGAGAGGGAGGACAGAGAGAGGGGGACAGAGAGAGGGGGACAGAGAGAGGGAGACAGAGAGTGGGAGGATGGGGGGGACAGAGAGAGGTGGGACAGAGAGAGGGAGGACAGAGAGAGGGAGGACAGAGAGAGGGGGACAGAGAGAGGGAGACAGAGAGTGGGAGACAGAGAGTGGGAGGATGGGGGGGACAGAGAGAGGTGGGACAGAGAGAGGGAGGACAGAGAGAGGGAGGACAGAGAGAGGGGGACAGAGAGAGGGGGACAGAGAGAGGGGGACAGAGAGAGGGGGACAGAGAGAGGGGGACAGAGAGAGGGGGACAGAGAGAGGGGGACAGAGAGAGGGGGACAGAGAGAGGGGGACAGAGAGAGGGGGACAGAGAGAGGGGGACAGAGAGAGGGGGACAGAGAGAGGGGGACAGAGAGAGGGGGACAGAGAGAGGGGGACAGAGAGAGGGGGACAGAGAGAGGGGGACAGAGAGAGGGGGACAGAGAGAGGGGGACAGAGAGAGGGGGACAGAGAGAGGGGGACAGAGAGAGGGGGACAGAGAGAGGGGGACAGAGAGAGGGGGACAGAGAGAGGGGGACAGAGAGAGGGGGACAGAGAGAGGGGGACAGAGAGAGGGGGACAGAGAGAGGGGGACAGAGAGAGGGGGACAGAGAGAGGGGGACAGAGAGAGGGGGACAGAGAGAGGGGGACAGAGAGAGGCAGGATGGGAGGTACAGAGAGAGGTGGGACAGAGAGGGAGGACAGAGAGAGAGGGACAGAGAATGGGAGGATGGGGGGACAGAGAGGAGGGATCAAGAGAGAGGTGGGACAGAGAGAGGGAGGACAGAGAGAGGGGGTCAGGGTGAGTGGAACAGAGTGAGGGGAAGAGAGAGTGGGCACAGAGAAAGGGGGGTCAGAGAGAGAAGGGGGACAGAGAGAGGGTTGGACAGCGGGGGAGGCAGAGGGAGTGGGGACAGAGAGAGGGGGACAGAGAGAGAGAGGGGTAGAGGGGGGGAACAAAGAGAGGGAAAAAAGAGGGGAAAAGAGAGAAGGGGACAGAGAGAGGGGGACAGAGAGCGCAGGGAGATAGAAGGGATCAGAGAGTAGGGGTACAGAGAGAGGTGGAGAGAGAGAGAGGGACAGAGAGTGTGGACAGAGTAGGGGATAGAGTGGGGGGAAAGAGCGAGAGGGGAGACAGAGAGAGGGGGAAAGAAAGAGGGGACAGAAAGTGGGAGACAGAGAGAGGGAGGATGGGGGACAGAGAGAGGTGGGACAGAGAGAGGGAGGACAGAGAGAGAGGGACAGAGAATGGGTGGATGGGGGACAGAGAGAGGTGGGATAGAGAGGGAGGACAGAGAGAGAGGGAGGACAGAGTGAGAGGGACAGAGCGAGGGGGCAGAGAGCGAGGGGGTCAGAGTGAGGGGAACAGAGAGAGGGGGAAGAGAGAGTGGGTCCAGAGAGGGGATGACAGAGGGGGGACAGAGAGACGGGGAACAGAGAGAGAGGCGGGGACAGAGAGAGGGGGACAGAGAAAGGGGACAGAGAGGGGGACAGAGAGAGAGGCGGGGACAGAGAGAGGGGGGACAGAGAGAGGGGGGACAGAGAGAGGGGGACAGAGAGAGGGGGACAGAGAGAGGGGGACAGAGAGAGGGGGACAGAGAGAGGGGGACAGAGAGAGGGGGACAGAGAGAGGGGGACAGAGAGAGGGGGACAGAGAGAGGGGGACAGAGAGAGGGGGACAGAGAGAGGGGGACAGAGAGAGGGGGACAGAGAGAGGGGGACAGAGAGAGGGGGACAGAGAGAGGGGGACAGAGAGAGGGGGACAGAGAGAGGGGGACAGAGAGAGGGGGACAGAGAGAGGGGGACAGAGAGAGGGGGACAGAGAGAGGGGGACAGAGAGAGGGGGACAGAGAGAGGGGGACAGAGAGAGGGGGACAGAGAGAGGGGGACAGAGAGAGGGGGACAGAGAGAGGGGGACAGAGAGAGGGGGACAGAGAGAGGGGGACAGAGAGAGGGGGACAGAGAGAGGGGGACAGAGAGAGGGGGACAGAGAGAGGGGGACAGAGAGAGGGGGACAGAGAGAGGGGGACAGAGAGAGGGGGACAGAGAGAGGGGGACAGAGAGAGGGGGACAGAGAGAGGGGGACAGAGAGAGGGGGACAGAGAGAGGGGGACAGAGAGAGGGGGACAGAGAGAGGGGGACAGAGAGAGGGGGACAGAGAGAGGGGGACAGAGAGAGGGGGACAGAGAGAGGGGGACAGAGAGAGGGGGACAGAGAGAGGGGGACAGAGAGAGGGGGACAGAGAGAGGGGGACAGAGAGAGGGGGACAGAGAGAGGGGGACAGAGAGAGGGGGACAGAGAGAGGGGGACAGAGAGAGGGGGACAGAGAGAGGGGGACAGAGAGAGGGGGACAGAGAGAGGGGGACAGAGAGAGGGGGACAGAGAGAGGGGGACAGAGAGAGGGGGACAGAGAGAGGGGGACAGAGAGAGGGGGACAGAGAGAGGGGGACAGAGAGAGGGGGACAGAGAGAGGGGGACAGAGAGAGGGGGACAGAGAGAGGGGGACAGAGAGAGGGGGACAGAGAGAGGGGGACAGAGAGAGGGGGACAGAGAGAGGGGGACAGAGAGAGGGGGACAGAGAGAGGGGGACAGAGAGAGGGGGACAGAGAGAGGGGGACAGAGAGAGGGGGACAGAGAGAGGGGGACAGAGAGAGGGGGACAGAGAGAGGGGGACAGAGAGAGGGGGACAGAGAGAGGGGGACAGAGAGAGGGGGACAGAGAGAGGGGGACAGAGAGAGGGGGACAGAGAGAGGGGGACAGAGAGAGGGGGACAGAGAGAGGGGGACAGAGAGAGGGGGACAGAGAGAGGGGGACAGAGAGAGGGGGACAGAGAGAGGGCGATAGACAGAGGAGGACAGAGAGAGGGGGACAGAGAGCTCGGGGAGATAGAAGGCATCAGAGTGTGGGAGGACAGAGAGTGGGAGATAGAGTGGGGGACAGAGTGGGCGACAGAGAAAGGGGGGCAGAGTTGGGACAGAGAGAGGCGCAGATTAAAGGGGGGACAGAGAGTGGGGAACAGAGAGAGGGGGTTCAGAGAGGGGGACACACAGTGAGAGGTGAGACAGAGAGAGGGGTCAGAGAAAGGGGAACAGAGAGAGGGGGAAGAGAGAGTGGGCACAGAGAGCGAGGGCCAGTGAGGGGAGGACAGGGAGGGCAGAGAAGTGGGGACAGAGAGAGGGAGGACAGAGAGAGTGGGACAGAAAGAGGGGGGACAGAGCGAGGGAGACAGAGTGAGGGTTACAGAGAGAGGGAGGATGGTGGGGACAGAGAGAAGGGGAAGAGAGAAGAAGGATGTGGGGACAGAGAGAGGTGGGACAGAGAGAGGGAGAACAGAGAGAGGGGGTCAGAGTGAGGGGAACAGAGAGAGGGGGAAGAGCGAGTGTGCACAGAGAAAGGGGGGCCAGTGAGGAGAGGACAGAGAGGGGATAGAGAAGTGGGGACAGAGAGAGGGGGACATAGAGAGAAGGGGACAGAGAGAGGGTTGGACAGCGGGGGAGGCAGAGAGAGTGGGGACAGAGAGGGGGACAGAGAGAGGGGGCAGAGAGCTCGGGGAGATAGAAGGCATCAGAGAGTGGGAGGACAGGGAGAGGGGCCAGAGACAGGAGTGTACAGAGAGGAGGGATCAAGAGAGTGGGGACTGAAAGATTAGGGACAGAGAGAAGGGGGAGATAGAAGGGGTCAGAGAGTGGGGGCAGAGAGTTGCGGACAGAGAGTGGGGGTACGGAGTGTGGGGAGAAAGTGAGGTCTGCAGATGCTGGAGATCAGAGCTGGAAATGTGTTGCTGGAAAAGCGCAGCAGGTCAGGCAGCATCTAGGGAACAGTAGAATCGACGTTTTGGGCATTAGCCCTTCCTGAAGAAGGGCTAATGCCCAAAACGTCGATTCTCCTGTTCCCTAGATGCTGCCTGACCTGCGGCGCTTTTCCAGCAACACATTTCCAGTACGGAGTGTGGGGACAGAGTAGGGGACAGAGAAAGGGGGTTCAGAGAGGGGGGGCCACAGAGAAAGGGGGACAGAGAAGAGGGAGATACAGACAGAGTGGGAGGGAGATGGGGGACAGAGACAGGGCGGACTGGGGGGCAGAGAGAGTGAGAGAGGGGACAGAGAGAGAAAGAGGGGACAGAGTGCGGGGGATAGAGTGAGGGGGACAGAGAGAGGGGAACGGAGAGAGAAGGGCGTGAGAGAGGGGGACAGAGGGGACGGGGGCCACAGAGAGAGGTGAATAAAGAGAGAGAGGGGACAGAGAGAGTGGACAGAGTTGGGGACAGAGGGGGGACTGAGAGAGAGTGACAGTGAGAGAGGGAGGACAGATAGACGTGAGACAGAAAGAGGGGGTCGGGGGGCAGTGAGAAGGGGACAGAAGAGTGGCGACGGGGGGGACAGAGAGAGGGGGCAGAGATGGGGTGGACAGAGAGGAGGGGGAGAGACCGGTGGGGACAGAGAGAGGGGGGAGAGAGAGAGAGAGAGGGGGGACAGAGAGAGAGGTGGGGAGGAACATAAAAAGGGTGTCAGAGAGAGGGGTACAGAGACAGGGGGACAGAAAGAGGGGACAGAGATAGAGGGGGTAGAGAAAGGGGGACACAGAGAGGAGTGTCAGAGGGGGGACAGAGAAAGGGGACAGAGAGAGGAGGACGTGGAGTGTTGAGAGTGGGGTGGAGCAGAGGTGGGGACAGAGAGGGTGGACAGAGTGGAAGGTACAGAGGGGGGACAAAGCGAGGGGGGTAGAGAGATGGATGACAGAGAGAGAGAGGACAGAGGGGAAAAGAGGGGAAAAGAGATGGGGTGACAAAGAGAGGGGGACAGAGAGAGGGGGACAGAGAGAGGGGGACAGAGAGAGGGGGACAGAGAGAGGGGGACAGAGAGAGGGGGACAGAGGGAGGGGGACAGAGGGAGGGGGACAGAGGGAGGGGGACAGAGGGAGGGGGACAGAGGGAGGGGGACAGAGGGAGGGGGACAGAGGGAGGGGGACAGAGGGAGGGGGACAGAGGGAGGGGGACAGAGGGAGGGGGACAGAGGGAGGGGGACAGAGGGAGGGGGACAGAGGGAGGGGGACAGAGGGAGGGGGACAGAGGGAGGGGGACAGAGGGAGGGGGACAGAGGGAGGGGGACAGAGGGAGGGGGACAGAGGGAGGGGGACAGAGGGAGGGGGACAGAGGGAGGGGGACAGAGGGAGGGGGACAGAGGGAGGGGGACAGAGGGAGGGGGACAGAGGGAGGGGGACAGAGGGAGGGGGACAGAGGGAGGGGGACAGAGGGAGGGGGACAGAGGGAGGGGCGGGACAGAGTGGGGGATGCAGAGAGAGGGGGAGAGAGAGTGGGGATAGAGAGGATTGGGACAGAGAGAGGGGGACAGAGGGGTGACAGAGGGAGAGGGACACAGAGAGGGGAGACAGAGAGGGAGGACGGAGAGAAGGGGATGGAGGGAGAGGGGGTACATAGAGAGAGGGGGGACAGAGAGAGGGGGACAGAGAGAGAGGGGGACAGACAGAGGGGGACAGAGAGAGGGGGACAGAGAGAGGGGGACAGAGAGAGAGGGAACAGAGAGAGGGACAGAGAGAGGATGGTTAGAGCGAGGGGGCAAAGAGAGGGGAACAGAGAGAGGGGACAGAGAGTGAGGGGACAGAGAGTGAGGGGACAGAGAGAGGGGGGCAGAGAGAGGGGGGCAGAGAGCGCAGGGAGATAGAAGGGGTCAGAGAGTGGGGGACAGAGAGAGGTTGAGAGAGAGAGGGAGGACAGAGAGTGTGGACAGAATAGGGGACAGAGAGGGGGAACAGAGCGAGTGGGGGACAGAGAGAGGAGGCGACAGTGGGAGAGGGGCAGAGAGAGGGGGACACAGGGAGGGGGAGTACAGAGCGATGCGGGACAGAAAGAGGGAGTCGGGGGCAGAGAGAGGGGGACAGAGAGAGGGGGGTACAAAGAGAGGGGAGACAGAGAGGGGAGACAGAGAGGGGAGACAGAGAGGGGAGACAGAGAGGGGAGACAGAGAGGGGAGACAGAGAGGGGAGACAGAGAGGGGAGACAGAGAGGGGGGGACGGGGGCAGAGAAGTGAGGATAGAGAGAGCGGGGCAGAGCGAGGTGGGCAAAGTGAGGTTAACAAAGAGAGGGGAACAGAGAGAGGGGACAGAGAGTGGGAGGGCAGAGAGCGTGGGGAGATAGAAGGGGTCAGAGAGTAGGGGGACAGAGAGGTAGAGAGAGAGAGAAAGAGGACAGAGAGAGTGGACAGAGTAGGGAACAGAGAGAGGGGGACAGAAAGAGTGGGTCGGAGGGCAGAGAGAGGGGGGACATAGTGATGGGGAAAGAGAGAGAGGGGCGACAGAGGGGGGACAGAGAGGGGGGCAGAGATGGCGTATTAAAAGAGAAGGGGGAGAGAGAGGGGGTACAGAGAGAGGTGGGCAGAAGGGCATCAGAGAGAGAGGAGGCAGAAAGAGGGGGGCAGAGATAGAGGGGGTAGAGAGAGGGGGACAGAGTGAGGGGTGCCAGAGAGGGTCAGAGAGAGGGAAAGAGAGGGAGGAAAAGAGAGAGGGATGACAGAGAGAAGGGGGCAGAGGGTGCCGTCAGAGAGAGGGGGTCAGAGAGAGTGAGGGACAGAGAGATGGAGAATAGAGAGAGGGGGGACAGAGAGATGGGGGACAGAGAGAGGGAGGAGAAAGAGAGGGAGAACAAAGAGAGGGAGGACAGAGAGAGGGTAATAGAGAGACGGGGACAGAGAGTGGTGGCAGAAAGAGGGAGAGATGGGATAGAGAGAACGGACAGAGAGAGGGGGATGGAAAGAGGGGGAAGAGAGAGGGGTACAGAGAAAGGGGAACAGAGAGACGGAACAGAGAGAGTGGTCAGAGAGAGGGAGGACAAAGAGGTGGGGGACAGAGAGACGGGGACAGAGAGAGGGGTACAGAGAGATAGGTACAGAGAAAGGGGAGCAGAAAGAGGGATACAGAGAAAGGGGTACAGAGAGACGGGGACAGAGAGAGGGAGGACAGACAGAGAGGGGACAGAGAGGGAGGGGACAGAGAGGGAGGGGACAGAGAGAGAGGGGACAGAGAGAGGCGGACCGAGAGGCGGGTCAGTGAGAGGGGATACAGAGATAAATGGGGTAGGGAGAGGGGGACAGCGCGAGGGGTGTCAGAGGGGGGACAGAGAGAGGGAAAGAGAGGGGAAAGAGAGGGGGCACAGAAAGAAATGGGGACAGAGGTCGCGGACAGAGAGAGTGAGGGACAGAGAGGGGGCCAGGGGGAACAGAGAGAGAGGGACAGAGAGAGGGAGGATAGAGAGAGGGAGGACAGAGAGTGGGAGGACAGAGAGAGGGGGACAGAGAGGGAGGGGACAGAGAGAGAGGGGACAGAGAGAGGCGGACCGAGAGGCGGGTCAGTGAGAGGGGATACAGAGATAAATGGGGTAGGGAGAGGGGGACAGCGCGAGGGGTGTCAGAGGGGGGACAGAGAGAGGGAAAGAGAGGGGAAAGAGAGGGGGCACAGAAAGAAATGGGGACAGAGGTCGCGGACAGAGAGAGTGAGGGACAGAGAGGGGGCCAGGGGGAACAGAGAGAGAGGGACAGAGAGAGGGAGGATAGAGAGAGGGAGGACAGAGAGTGGGGGGACAGAGAGTGGGGGGACAGAGAGTGGGGGGACAGAGAGTGGGGGGACAGAGAGTGGGGGGACAGAGAGTGGGGGGACAGAGAGTGGGGGGACAGAGAGTGGGGGGACAGAGAGTGGGGGGACAGAGAGTGGGGGGACAGAGAGTGGGGGGACAGAGAGTGGGGGGACAGAGAGTGGGGGGACAGAGAGTGGGGGGACAGAGAGTGGGGGGACAGAGAGTGGGGGGACAGAGAGTGGGGGGACAGAGAGTGGGGGGACAGAGAGTGGGGGGACAGAGAGTGGGGGGACAGAGAGTGGGGGGACAGAGAGGGGGGGGACAGAGAGGGGGGGGACAGAGAGGGGGGGGACAGAGAGGGGGGGGACAGAGAGGGGGGGACAGAGAGTGGGGGACAGAGAGTGGGGGACAGAGAGTGGGGGACAGAGAGTGGGGGACAGAGAGTGGGGGACAGAGAGTGGGGGACAGAGAGTGGGGGACAGAGAGAGCGAGAGAAGAGATAGAGAGATGGGGGGTGAGAGAGAGAACGGACAGAGAGGGTGGGGACAGAGAGAGGGGGAGATAGAGATGGAGACAGAGAGAGGGAACAGAGATGGGGGACAGAGAGACAGGGATAGAGAGATGGGAACAGAAAGAGGGGGACAGAAAAACGGGGGCAGAGAGAGGGATACAGAGAAAGGGGAACAGAGACAGGGGACAGAGAGAGGGAGGACAGAGAGAGGGAGGACAGAGAGAGGGGGACAGAGAGAGGGGGGACAGAGAGAGGGGGGACAGAGAGAGGGGGGACAGAGAGAGAGGGATACACAGAGATGCGGGACAAAGAGAGGGGCGACGAGGGGCAGAGAGGGGGGAACAGAGAGCCGGGGGACAGAGGGAGTGAGGCAGAGAGAGAGGGGGGATAGAGCGAGGGTACAGAGAGTAGGGACAGAGGGGGGACAGAGAGATGGGGCCCAGCAGAGCAGGGACAGAGAGTGGCGTACAGAGAGATGAGGTTCAGAGAGGGGGACAGAGAGAGGGAGACAGACAAAGGGGGGACAGAGAGAAGGGCAGAGCAGAGGAGGGACAGAGTGGGGGACAGAGAGAGGATGTTCAGAGGGGACAAGAGAGAGAGAGAGAGGGTACAGAGAGAGAGGGCAGGACAGAGAGAGGGAGGATGGGGGTGCAGAGAGATCGAGAGAGGGTATAGAGGGGGGACAGAGAGAGAGGGGGACAGAGAGCGAGAGGGGACAGAGAGTGAGAGAGGGACAGAAAGCGAGGGGACAAAGAGTGTGAGACAGAGAGAGGCCGTACAAAGAGAGGGGGACAGAGAGAGGGGGACGGGGGCAGAGAACTGGGGACAGAGACAGGGGGGCAGAGAGAGGGGGGCAAAGAGAGGTTAACAAAGAGAAGGGAACAGAGAGAGGGGACAGAGTGGGGATAGAGAGCGCGGGGAGATAGCAGGGGTCAGAGAGTGGGGGCACAGAGTGAGGTGGAGAGAGAGAGAGAGGGGACAGAGAGTGTGGACAGAGTAGGGGACAAAAGGGGGGAACGAAAGAGGGGGAGAGAGAGGGGGCGACAGAGAGGTACAAAAAGGAGGGGTCGGATGGCAGAGAGAGGGGGACATAGTGATTGGGGTACAGAGAAAGTGGCGACAGAGAGGAGGGGGAGAGAGGGGGGGACAGAGAGAGGCGGACAGAGAGAGGCGGACAGAGAGAGGCGGACAGAGAGAGGCGGACAGAGAGAGGGGGACAGAGAGAGGGGGACAGAGAGAGGGGGACAGAGAGAGGGGGACAGAGAGAGGGGGACAGAGAGTGGGGGACAGAGAGTGGGGGGACAGAGAGTGGGGGGACAGAGAGTGGGGGGACAGAGAGTGGGGGGACAGAGAGTGGGGGGACAGAGAGTGGGGGGACAGAGAGTGGGGGGACAGAGAGTGGGGGGACAGAGAGTGGGGGGACAGAGAGTGGGGGGACAGAGAGTGGGGGGACAGAGAGTGGGGGGACAGAGAGTGGGGGGACAGAGAGTGGGGGGACAGAGAGTGGGGGGACAGAGAGTGGGGGGACAGAGAGTGGGGGGACAGAGAGTGGGGGGACAGAGAGTGGGGGGACAGAGAGTGGGGGGACAGAGAGTGGGGGGACAGAGAGTGGGGGGACAGAGAGTGGGGGGACAGAGAGTGGGGGGACAGAGAGTGGGGGGACAGAGAGTGGGGGGACAGAGAGTGGGGGGACAGAGAGTGGGGGGACAGAGAGTGGGGGGACAGAGAGTGGGGGGACAGAGAGTGGGGGGACAGAGAGTGGGGGGACAGAGAGTGGGGGGACAGAGAGTGGGGGGACAGAGAGTGGGGGGACAGAGAGTGGGGGGACAGAGAGTGGGGGGACAGAGAGTGGGGGGACAGAGAGTGGGGGGACAGAGAGTGGGGGGACAGAGAGTGGGGGGACAGAGAGTGGGGGGACAGAGAGTGGGGGGACAGAGAGTGGGGGGACAGAGAGTGGGGGGACAGAGAGTGGGGGGACAGAGAGTGGGGGGACAGAGAGTGGGGGGACAGAGAGTGGGGGGACAGAGAGTGGGGGGACAGAGAGTGGGGGGACAGAGAGTGGGGGGACAGAGAGTGGGGGGACAGAGAGTGGGGGGACAGAGAGTGGGGGGACAGAGAGTGGGGGGACAGAGAGTGGGGGGACAGAGAGTGGGGGGACAGAGAGTGGGGGGACAGAGAGTGGGGGGACAGAGAGTGGGGGGACAGAGAGTGGGGGGACAGAGAGTGGGGGGACAGAGAGTGGGGGGACAGAGAGTGGGGGGACAGAGAGTGGGGGGACAGAGAGTGGGGGGACAGAGAGTGGGGGGACAGAGAGTGGGGGGACAGAGAGTGGGGGGACAGAGAGTGGGGGGACAGAGAGTGGGGGGACAGAGAGTGGGGGGACAGAGAGTGGGGGGACAGAGAGTGGGGGGACAGAGAGTGGGGGGACAGAGAGTGGGGGGACAGAGAGTGGGGGGACAGAGAGTGGGGGGACAGAGAGTGGGGGGACAGAGAGTGGGGGGACAGAGAGTGGGGGGACAGAGAGTGGGGGGACAGAGAGTGGGGGGACAGAGAGTGGGGGGACAGAGAGTGGGGGGACAGAGAGTGGGGGGACAGAGAGTGGGGGGACAGAGAGTGGGGGGACAGAGAGTGGGGGGACAGAGAGTGGGGGGACAGAGAGTGGGGGGACAGAGAGTGGGGGGACAGAGAGTGGGGGGACAGAGAGTGGGGGGACAGAGAGTGGGGGGACAGAGAGTGGGGGGACAGAGAGTGGGGGGACAGAGAGTGGGGGGACAGAGAGTGGGGGGGACAGAGAGTGGGGGGACAGAGAGTGGGGGGACAGAGAGACAGGGACAGGGAGAGGGAGTAGAGAGAGGGGGGTGAAAATGTGTTGCTGGAAAAGCGCAGCTGGTCAGGCAGCATCCAGGGAACAGGAGAAACGACGTTTCAGGCATAGGCCGTCCTTCAGGAATGAGGAAAGTGTGTCCAGCAGGCTAAAATAAAAGGTAGGGAGGAGGGACTTGGGGGAGGGGCGTCGGAAATGTGATAGGAGGAGCAAGGTCAAGGTGAGGGTGAGAGGTCAGACTGGGGTGGGGGCGGAGAGGTCAGGAAGAAACCAGGACAACCAGTACCTACAACAAAACCCAAGCAGGACAACCAGTACCTACATCAAAAACCCAAGCAGGACAACCAGTACCTACAACAAACTTTCTCCTCGTAGAGAGAGGGGGACAAAGTGAGGGGGACAGAGAGAGGGGGACAGACAGTTCAGAGAGATAGAAGGGATCAGAGAGTCTGGGGACAGAGAGCGGGGGACATAGTGGGGGGACAGAGAGAAGGGGTCGGAGAGAGGGGGTAAAGAGTAGGGAACAGAGGGAAGATCGGTGCAGAGGGAGGGACAGAGAGAGGGGGAGAGAGATAGGGAGTACAGAGAGGAGGGACAGAGGGGACAGGACAGAGAGAGAGGGGACAGAGAGAGGAGTGACAGAGAGATTGGGGACAGAGAGGGGGACAGAGAGAGAGAGGGGGCAGAGAGTTGGGGACCGAGAAAGAGGGTGACAGAGAAATGGGTGCACAGGGAGAGGGGGACAGAGAGGGGGTGGACAGAGAAAGGGGGGACAGAGAGATGGAGACAGAGAAAGGGGGGACAGAGAGATGGAGACAGAGAAAGGGGGGACAGAGAAAGGGGGGACAGAGAGATGGAGACAGAGAAAGGGGGGACAGAGAAAGGGGGGACAGAGAGATGGAGACAGAGAAAGGGGGGACAGAGAGATGGAGACAGAGAAAGGGGGGACAGAGAGATGGAGACAGAGAAAGGGGGGACAGAGAGATGGAGGACAGAGAAAGGGGGGACAGAGAAAGGGGGGACAGAGAGATGGAGACAGAGAGATGGAGACAGAGAAAGGGGGGACAGAGAGATGGAGACAGAGAAAGGGGGGACAGAGAAAGGGGGGACAGAGAGATGGAGACAGAGAAAGGGGGGACAGAGAAAGGGGGGACAGAGAGATGGAGACAGAGAAAGGGGGGACAGAGAGATGGAGACAGAGAAAGGGGGGACAGAGAGATGGAGACAGAGAAAGGGGGGACAGAGAGATGGAGACAGAGAAAGGGGGGACAGAGAGATGGAGACAGAGAAAGGGGGGACAGAGAGATGGAGACAGAGAAAGGGGGGACAGAGAGATGGAGACAGAGAAAGGGGGGACAGAGAAAGGGGGGACAGAGAGATGGAGACAGAGAGATGGAGACAGAGAAAGGGGGGACAGAGAAAGGGGGGACAGAGAAAGGGGGGACAGAGAGATGGAGACAGAGAGATGGAGACAGAGAAAGGGGGGACAGAGAAAGGGGGGACAGAGAAAGGGGGGACAGAGAGATGGAGACAGAGAGATGGAGACAGAGAAAGGGGGGACAGAGAAAGGGGGGACAGAGAGATGGAGACAGAGAGATGGAGACAGAGAGATGGAGACAGAGAAAGGGGGGACAGAGAAAGGGGGGACAGAGAAAGGGGGGACAGAGAGATGGAGACAGAGAGATGGAGACAGAGAAAGGGGGGACAGAGAAAGGGGGGACAGAGAAAGGGGGGACAGAGAGATGGAGACAGAGAGATGGAGACAGAGAAAGGGGGGACAGAGAAAGGGGGGACAGAGAGATGGAGACAGAGAAAGGGGGGACAGAGAGATGGAGACAGAGAAAGGGGGGACAGAGAGATGGAGACAGAGAGATGGAGACAGAGAAAGGGGGGACAGAGAGATGGAGACAGAGAAAGGGGGGACAGAGAGATGGAGACAGAGAAAGGGGGGACAGAGAGATGGAGACAGAGAGATGGAGACAGAGAAAGGGGGGACAGAGAGATGGAGACAGAGAAAGGGGGGACAGAGAGATGGAGACAGAGAGATGGAGACAGAGAAAGGGGGGACAGAGAAAGGGGGGACAGAGAGATGGAGACAGAGAAAGGGGGGACAGAGAGATGGAGACAGAGAAAGGGGGGACAGAGAGATGGAGACAGAGAGATGGAGACAGAGAAAGGGGGGACAGAGAAAGGGGGGACAGAGAGATGGAGACAGAGAAAGGGGGGACAGAGAGATGGAGACAGAGAGAGATGGAGACAGAGAGAGATGGAGACAGAGAGAGATGGAGACAGAGAGAGATGGAGACAGAGAGAGGGGGGACAGAGAGAGGGGGGACAGAGAGAGGGGGGACAGAGAGAGGGGGGACAGAGAGAGGGGGGACAGAGAGAGGGGGGACAGAGAGAGGGGGGACAGAGAGAGGGGGGACAGAGAGAGGGGGGACAGAGAGAGGGGGGACAGAGAGAGGGGGGACAGAGAGAGGGGGGACAGAGAGAGGGGGGACAGAGAGAGGGGGGACAGAGAGAGGGGGGACAGAGAGAGGGGGGACAGAGAGAGGGGGGACAGAGAGAGGGGGGACAGAGAGAGGGGGGACAGAGAGAGGGGGGACAGAGAGAGGGGGACAGAGAGAGGGGGGACAGAGAGAGGGGGACAGAGAGAGGGGGGACAGAGAGAGGGGGGACAGAGAGAGGGGGGACAGAGAGAGGGGGGACAGAGAGAGGGGGGACAGAGAGAGGGGGGACAGAGAGAGGGGGGACAGAGAGAGGGGGGACAGAGAGAGGGGGGACAGAGAGAGGGGGGACAGAGAGAGGGGGGACAGAGAGAGGGGGGACAGAGAGAGGGGGGACAGAGAGAGGGGGGACAGAGAGAGGGGGGACAGAGAGAGGGGGGACAGAGAGAGGGGGGACAGAGAGAGGGGGGACAGAGAGAGGGGGGACAGAGAGAGGGGGGACAGAGAGAGGGGGGACAGAGAGAGGGGGGACAGAGAGAGGGGGGACAGAGAGAGGGGGGACAGAGAGAGGGGGGACAGAGAGAGGGGGGACAGAGAGAGGGGGGACAGAGAGAGGGGGGACAGAGAGAGGGGGGACAGAGAGAGGGGGGACAGAGAGAGGGGGGACAGAGAGAGGGGGGACAGAGAGAGGGGGGACAGAGAGAGGGGGGACAGAGAGAGGGGGGACAGAGAGAGGGGGGACAGAGAGAGGGGGGACAGAGAGAGGGGGGACAGAGAGAGGGGGGACAGAGAGAGGGGGGACAGAGAGAGGGGGGACAGAGAGAGGGGGGACAGAGAGAGGGGGGACAGAGAGAGGGGGGACAGAGAGAGGGGGGACAGAGAGAGGGGGGACAGAGAGAGGGGGGACAGAGAGAGGGGGGACAGAGAGAGGGGGGACAGAGAGAGGGGGGACAGAGAGAGGGGGGACAGAGAGAGGGGGGACAGAGAGAGGGGGGACAGAGAGAGGGGGGACAGAGAGAGGGGGGACAGAGAGAGGGGGGACAGAGAGAGGGGGGACAGAGAGAGGGGGGACAGAGAGAGGGGGGACAGAGAGAGGGGGGACAGAGAGAGGGGGGACAGAGAGAGGGGGGACAGAGAGAGGGGGGACAGAGAGAGGGGGGACAGAGAGAGGGGGGACAGAGAGAGGGGGGACAGAGAGAGGGGGGACAGAGAGAGGGGGGACAGAGAGAGGGGGGACAGAGAGAGGGGGGACAGAGAGAGGGGGGACAGAGAGAGGGGGGACAGAGAGAGGGGGGACAGAGAGAGGGGGGACAGAGAGAGGGGGGACAGAGAGAGGGGGGACAGAGAGAGGGGGGACAGAGAGAGGGGGGACAGAGAGAGGGGGGACAGAGAGAGGGGGGACAGAGAGAGGGGGGACAGAGAGAGGGGGGACAGAGAGAGGGGGGACAGAGAGAGGGGGGACAGAGAGAGGGGGGACAGAGAGAGGGGGGACAGAGAGAGGGGGGACAGAGAGAGGGGGGACAGAGAGAGGGGGGACAGAGAGAGGGGGGACAGAGAGAGGGGGGACAGAGAGAGGGGGGACAGAGAGAGGGGGGACAGAGAGAGGGGGGACAGAGAGAGGGGGGACAGAGAGAGGGGGGACAGAGAGAGGGGGGACAGAGAGAGGGGGGACAGAGAGAGGGGGGACAGAGAGAGGGGGGACAGAGAGAGGGGGGACAGAGAGAGGGGGGACAGAGAGAGGGGGGACAGAGAGAGGGGGGACAGAGAGAGGGGGGACAGAGAGAGGGGGGACAGAGAGAGGGGGGACAGAGAGAGGGGGGACAGAGAGAGGGGGGACAGAGAGAGGGGGGACAGAGAGAGGGGGACAGAGAGAGGGGGGACAGAGAAAGGGGGGACAGAGAAAGGGGGGACAGAGAAAGGGGGGACAGAGAAAGGGGGGACAGAGAAAGGGGGGACAGAGAAAGGGGGGACAGAGAAAGGGGGGACAGAGAAAGGGGGGACAGAGAAAGGGGGGACAGAGAAAGGGGGGACAGAGAAAGGGGGGACAGAGAAAGGGGGGACAGAGAAAGGGGGGACAGAGAAAGGGGGGACAGAGAAAGGGGGGACAGAGAAAGGGGGGACAGAGAAAGGGGGGACAGAGAAAGGGGGGACAGAGAAAGGGGGGACAGAGAAAGGGGGGACAGAGAAAGGGGGGACAGAGAAAGGGGGGACAGAGAAAGGGGGGACAGAGAAAGGGGGGACAGAGAAAGGGGGGACAGAGAAAGGGGGGACAGAGAAAGGGGGGACAGAGAAAGGGGGGACAGAGAAAGGGGGGACAGAGAAAGGGGGGACAGAGAAAGGGGGGACAGAGAAAGGGGGGACAGAGAAAGGGGGGACAGAGAAAGGGGGGACAGAGAAAGGGGGGACAGAGAAAGGGGGGACAGAGAAAGGGGGGACAGAGAAAGGGGGGACAGAGAAAGGGGGGACAGAGAAAGGGGGGACAGAGAAAGGGGGGACAGAGAAAGGGGGGACAGAGAAAGGGGGGACAGAGAAAGGGGGGACAGAGAAAGGGGGGACAGAGAAAGGGGGGACAGAGAAAGGGGGGACAGAGAAAGGGGGGACAGAGAAAGGGGGGACAGAGAAAGGGGGGACAGAGAAAGGGGGGACAGAGAAAGGGGGGACAGAGAAAGGGGGGACAGAGAAAGGGGGGACAGAGAAAGGGGGGACAGAGAAAGGGGGGACAGAGAAAGGGGGGACAGAGAAAGGGGGGACAGAGAAAGGGGGGACAGAGAAAGGGGGGACAGAGAAAGGGGGGACAGAGAAAGGGGGGACAGAGAAAGGGGGGACAGAGAAAGGGGGGACAGAGAAAGGGGGGACAGAGAAAGGGGGGACAGAGAAAGGGGGGACAGAGAAAGGGGGGACAGAGAAAGGGGGGACAGAGAAAGGGGGGACAGAGAAAGGGGGACAGAGAAAGGGGGGACAGAGAAAGGGGGGACAGAGAAAGGGGGGACAGAGAAAGGGGGGACAGAGAAAGGGGGGACAGAGAAAGGGGGGACAGAGAAAGGGGGGACAGAGAAAGGGGGGACAGAGAAAGGGGGGACAGAGAAAGGGGGGACAGAGAAAGGGGGGACAGAGAAAGGGGGGACAGAGAAAGGGGGGACAGAGAAAGGGGGGACAGAGAAAGGGGGGACAGAGAAAGGGGGGACAGAGAAAGGGGGGACAGAGAAAGGGGGGACAGAGAAAGGGGGGACAGAGAAAGGGGGGACAGAGAAAGGGGGGACAGAGAAAGGGGGGGACAGAGAAAGGGGGGACAGAGAAAGGGGGGACAGAGAAAGGGGGGACAGAGAAAGGGGACAGAGAAAGGGGGG
>NW_028270345.1:125000-134710 GCF_037043375.1 Chiloscyllium plagiosum | reverse complement strand
AGTGAGGGAGGTGTCGGAGGGACAGTGAGGGTGGTGTCTGAGGGACAGTGAGGGTGGTGTCGGAGGGACAGTGAGGGTGGTGTCGGAGGGACAGTGAGGGTGGTGTCGGAGGGACAGTGAGGGTGGTGTCTGAGGGACAGTGAGGGTGGTGTCTGAGGGACAGTGAGGGTGGTGTCTGAGGGACAGTGAGGGTGGTGTCGGAGGGACAGTGAGGGAGGTGTCGGAGGGACAGTGAGGGAGGTGTCGGAGGGACAGTGAGGGAGGTGTCGGAGGGACAGTGAGGGAGGTGTCTGAGGGACAGTGAGGGAGGTGTCGGAGGGACAGTGAGGGTGGTGTCGGAGGGACAGTGAGGGAGGTGTCGGAGGACAGTGAGGGACAGTGAGGGAGGTGTCTGAGGGACAGTGAGGGAGGTGTCGGAGGGACAGTGAGGGAGGTGTCTGAGGGACAGTGAGGGAGGTGTCGGAGGACAGTGAGGGACAGTGAGGGAGGTGTCGGAGGGACAGTGAGGGAGGTGTCTGAGGGACAGTGAGGGAGGTGTCGGAGGGACAGTGAGGTTGGTGTCGGAGGGACAGTGAGGGAGGTGTCGGAGGGACAGTGAGGGAGGTGTCGGAGGGACAGTGAGGGAGGTGTCTGAGGGACAGTGAGGGAGGTGTCGGAGGGACAGTGAGGGAGGTGTCGGAGGGACAGTGAGGGTGGTGTCGGAGGGACAGTGAGGGAGGTGTCGGAGGACAGTGAGGGAGGTGTCTGAGGGACAGTGAGGGAGGTGTCGGAGGGACAGTGAGGGAGGTGTCGGAGGGACAGTGAGGGTGGTGTCTGAGGGACAGTGAGGGAGGTGTCTGAGGGACAGTGAGGGAGGTGTCTGAGGGACAGTGAGGGAGGTGTCGGAGGGACAGTGAGGGTGGTGTCGGAGGGACAGTGAGGGTGGTGTCGGAGGGACAGTGAGGGTGGTGTCGGAGGGACAGTGAGGGAGGTGTCGGAGGGACAGTGAGGGTGGTGTCGGATGGACAGTGAGGGTGGTGTCGGAGGGACAGTGAGGGAGGTGTCGGAGGACAGTGAGGGACAGTGAGGGAGGTGTCTGAGGGACAGTGAGGGAGGTGTCTGAGGGACAGTGAGGGAGGTGTCTGAGGGACAGTGAGGGAGGTGTCGGAGGGACAGTGAGGGAGGTGTCGGAGGGACAGTGAGGGAGGTGTCTGAGGGACAGTGAGGGAGGTGTCGGAGGGACAGTGAGGGAGGTGTCGGAGGGACAGTGAGGGAGGTGTCGGAGGGACAGTGAGGGAGGTGTCGGAGGGACAGTGAGGGTGGTGTCGGAGGGACAGTGAGGGAGGTGTCTGAGGGACAGTGAGGGAGGTGTCTGAGGGACAGTGAGGGAGGTGTCTGAGGGACAGTGAGGGAGGTGTCTGAGGGACAGTGAGGGAGGTGTCGGAGGGACAGTGAGGGAGGTGTCGGAGGGACAGTGAGGGAGGTGTCGGAGGGACAGTGAGGGAGGTGTCGGAGGGACAGTGAGGGTGGTGTCGGAGGGACAGTGAGGGTGGTGTCGGAGGGACAGTGAGGGTGGTGTCGGAGGGACAGTGAGGGAGGTGTCGGAGGGACAGTGAGGGTGGTGTCGGATGGACAGTGAGGGTGGTGTCGGAGGGACAGTGAGGGAGGTGTCGGAGGACAGTGAGGGACAGTGAGGGAGGTGTCTGAGGGACAGTGAGGGAGGTGTCTGAGGGACAGTGAGGGAGGTGTCGGAGGGACAGTGAGGGAGGTGTCGGAGGGACAGTGAGGGAGGTGTCGGAGGGACAGTGAGGGAGGTGTCGGAGGGACAGTGAGGGAGGTGTCGGAGGGACAGTGAGGGAGGTGTCGGAGGGACAGTGAGGGTGGTGTCTGAGGGACAGTGAGGGAGGTGTCGGAGGGACAGTGAGGGACAGTGAGGGAGGTGTCGGAGGGACAGTGAGGGTGGTGTCGGAGGGACAGTGAGGGTGGTGTCGGAGGGACAGTGAGGGTGGTGTCGGAGGGACAGTGAGGGTGGTGTCGGAGGGACAGTGAGGGACAGTGAGGGAGGTGTCGGAGGGACAGTGAGGGAGGTGTCTGAGGGACAGTGAGGGAGGTGTCTGAGGGACAGTGAGGGTGGTGTCGGAGGGACAGTGAGGGAGGTGTCGGAGGGACAGTGAGGGAGGTGTCGGAGGGACAGTGAGGGAGGTGTCGGAGGGACAGTGTGGGAGGTGTCTGAGGGACAGTGTGGGAGGTGTCTGAGGGACAGTGAGGGAGGTGTCGGAGGGACAGTGAGGGAGGTGTCGGAGGGACAGTGAGGGAGGTGTCGGAGGGACAGTGAGGGTGGTGTCTGAGGGACAGTGAGGGAGGTGTCGGAGCGACAGTGAGGGTGGTGTCGGAGGGACAGTGTGGGAGGTGTCTGAGGGACAGTGAGGGAGGTGTCTGAGGGACAGTGAGGGAGGTGTCTGAGGGACAGTGAGGGAGGTGTCGGAGGGACAGTGAGGGAGGTGTCGGAGGGACAGTGAGGGAGGTGTCGGAGGGACAGTGAGGGTGGTGTCGGAGGGACAGTGAGGGTGGTGTCTGAGGGACAGTGTGGGAGGTGTCTGAGGGACAGTGAGGGAGGTGTCTGAGGGACAGTGAGGGAGGTGTCGGAGGGACAGTGAGGGAGGTGTCGGAGGGACAGTGAGGGAGGTGTCGGAGGGACAGTGAGGGAGGTGTCTGAGGGACAGTGAGGGAGGTGTCTGAGGGACAGTGAGGGAGGTGTCGGAGGGACAGTGAGGGAGGTGTCGGAGGGACAGTGAGGGAGGTGTCGGAGGGACAGTGATGGACAGTGAGGGAGGTGTCGGAGGGACAGTGAGGGAGGTGTCGGAGGGACAGTGAGGGTGGTGTCGGAGGGACAGTGAGGGAGGTGTCGGAGGGACAGTGAGGGAGGTGTCGGAGGGACAGTGAGGGAGGTGTCTGAGGGACAGTGAGGGAGGTGTCTGAGGGACAGTGAGGGAGGTGTCTGAGGGACAGTGAGGGAGGTGTCGGAGGGACAGTGAGGGTGGTGTCGGAGGGACAGTGAGGGAGGTGTCGGAGGGACAGTGAGGGAGGTGTCTGAGGGACAGTGAGGGAGGTGTCGGAGGGACAGTGAAGGAGGTGTCGGAGGGACAGTGAGGGAGGTGTCGGAGGGACAGTGAGGGAGGTGTCGGAGGGACAGTGAGGGAGGTGTCGGAGGGACAGTGAGGGAGGTGTCGGAGGGACAGTGAGGGAGGTGTCTGAGGGACAGTGAGGGTGGTGTCGGAGGGACAGTGAGGGAGGTGTCGGAGGGACAGTGAGGGTGGTGTCGGAGGGACAGTGAGGGAGGTGTCTGAGGGACAGTGAGGGTGGTGTCTGAGGGACAGTGAGGGTGGTGTCGGAGGGACAGTGAGGGTGGTGTCTGAGGGACAGTGAGGGAGGTGTCTGAGGGACAGTGAGGGAGGTGTCGGAGGGACAGTGAGGGAGGTGTCTGAGGGACAGTGAGGGAGGTGTCGGAGGGACAGTGAGGGAGATGTCTGAGGGACAGTGAGGGTGGTGTCGGAGGGACAGTGAGGGAGGTGTCGGAGGGACAGTGAGGGAGGTGTCGGAGGGACAGTGAAGGTGGTGTCTGAGGGACAGTGAGGGAGGTGTCGGAGGGACAGTGAGGGAGGTGTCGGAGGGACAGTGAGGGAGGTGTCGGAGGGACAGTGAGGGAGGTGTCGGAGGGACAGTGAGGGAGGTGTCTGAGGGACTGAGGGTGGTGTCGGAGGGACAGTGAGGGAGGTGTCTGAGGGACAGTGAGGGAGGTGTCTGAGGGACAGTGAGGGTGGTGTCGGAGGGACAGTGAGGGAGGTGTCTGAGGGACAGTGAGGGAGGTGTCTGAGGGACAGTGAGGGAGGTGTCTGAGGGACAGTGAGGGTGGTGTCGGAGGGACAGTGAGGGAGGTGTCTGAGGGACAGTGAGGGAGGTGTCTGAGGGACAGTGAGGGTGGTGTCGGAGGGACAGTGAGGGAGGTGTCTGAGGGACAGTGAGGGAGGTGTCGGAGGGACATTGAGGGAGGTGTCTGAGGGACAGTGAGGGAGGTGTCTGAGGGACAGTGAGGGAGGTGTCTGAGGGACAGTGAGGGAGGTGTCGGAGGGACAGTGAGGGTGGTGTCGGAGGGACAGTGAAGGTGGTGTCGGAGGGACAGTGAGGGTGGTGTCGGAGGGACAGTGAGGGTGGTGTCGGAGGGACAGTGAGGGAGGTGTCGGAGGGACAGTGAGGGTGGTGTCGGAGGGACAGTGAGGGTGGTGTCGGAGGGACAGTGAGGGAGGTGTCGGAGGGACAGTGAGGGAGGTGTCGGAGGGTCTGTGAGGGTGGTGTCGGAGGGACAGTGAGGGTGGTGTCGGAGGGACAGTGAGGGTGGTGTCGGAGGGACAGTGAGGGTGGTGTCGGAGGGACAGTGAGGGAGGTGTCGGAGGGACAGTGAGGGAGGTGTCGGAGGGACAGTGAGGGTGGTGTCGGAGGGACAGTGAGGGAGGTGTCGGATGGACAGTGAGGGAGGTGTCGGAGGGACAGTGAGGGTGGTGTCTGAGGGACAGTGAGGGTGGTGTCGGAGGGACAGTGAGGGAGGTGTCTGAGGGACAGTGAGGGTGGTGTCGGAGGGACAGTGAGGGTGGTGTCGGAGGGACAGTGAGGGTGGTGTCGGAGGGACAGTGAGGGTGGTGTCGGAGGGACAGTGAGGGAGGTGTCGGAGGACAGTGAGGGACAGTGAGGGAGGTGTCTGAGGGACAGTGAGGGAGGTGTCGGAGGGACAGTGAGGGAGGTGTCGGAGGGACAGTGAGGGTGGTGTCTGAGGGACAGTGAGGGAGGTGTCGGAGGGACAGTGAGGGACAGTGAGGGAGGTGTCGGAGGGACAGTGAGGGTGGTGTCGGAGGGACAGTGAGGGTGGTGTCGGAGGGACAGTGAGGGTGGTGTCGGAGGGACAGTGAGGGACAGTGAGGGAGGTGTCGGAGGGACAGTGAGGGAGGTGTCTGAGGGACAGTGAGGGTGGTGTCGGAGGGACAGTGAGGGAGGTGTCGGAGGGACAGTGAGGGAGGTGTCGGAGGGACAGTGAGGGAGGTGTCTGAGGGACAGTGAGGGAGGTGTCGGAGGGACAGTGAGGGTGGTGTCTGAGGGACAGTGAGGGTGGTGTCGGAGGGACAGTGTGGGAGGTGTCTGAGGGACAGTGAGGGAGGTGTCGGAGGGACAGTGAGGGAGGTGTCGGAGGGACAGTGAGGGTGGTGTCGGAGGGACAGTGAGGGTGGTGTCGGAGGACAGTGAGGGACAGTGAGGGTGGTGTCGGAGGGACAGTGAGGGTGGTGTCTGAGGGACAGTGTGGGAGGTGTCTGAGGGACAGTGAGGGAGGTGTCGGAGGGACAGTGAGGGAGGTGTCGGAGGGACAGTGAGGGTGGTGTCGGAGGACAGTGAGGGACAGTGAGGGAGGTGTCGGAGGGACAGTGAGGGTGGTGTCGGAGGGACAGTGAGGGTGGTGTCGGAGGGACAGTGTGGGAGGTGTCGGAGGGACAGTGAGGGAGGTGTCTGAGGGACAGTGAGGGAGGTGTCTGAGGGACAGTGAGGGAGGTGTCGGAGGGACAGTGAAGGAGGTGTCGGAGGGACAATGAGGGAGGTGTCGGAGGGACAGTGAGGGAGGTGTCGGAGGGACAGTGAGGGAGGTGTCGGAGGGACAGTGAGGGAGGTGTCGGAGGGACAGTGAGGGAGGTGTCGGAGGGACAGTGAGGGAGGTGTCGGAGGGACAGTGAGGGAGGTGTCGGAGGGACAGTGAGGGAGGTGTCTGAGGGACAGTGAGGGTGGTGTCGGAGGGACAGTGAGGGAGGTGTCGGAGGGACAGTGAGGGTGGTGTCGGAGGGACAGTGAGGGTGGTGTCTGAGGGACAGTGAGGGTGGTGTCTGAGGGACAGTGAGGGTGGTGTCGGAGGGACAGTGAGGGTGGTGTCGGAGGGACAGTGAGGGAGGTGTCTGAGGGACAGTGAGGGAGGTGTCGGAGGGACAGTGAGGGAGGTGTCGGAGGGACAGTGAGGGAGGTGTCGGAGGGACAGTGAGGGAGGTGTCGGAGGGACAGTGAGGGAGGTGTCTGAGGGACAGTGAGGGAGGTGTCGGAGGGACAGTGAAGGTGGTGTCTGAGGGACAGTGAGGGAGGTGTCTGAGGGACAGTGAGGGAGGTGTCGGAGGGACAGTGAGGGAGGTGTCGGAGGGACAGTGAGGGAGGTGTCGGAGGGACAGTGAGGGAGGTGTCGGAGGGACAGTGAGGGAGGTGTCTGAGGGACTGAGGGTGGTGTCGGAGGGACAGTGAGGGAGGTGTCTGAGGGACAGTGAGGGAGGTGTCTGAGGGACAGTGAGGGTGGTGTCGGAGGGACAGTGAGGGAGGTGTCTGAGGGACAGTGAGGGAGGTGTCTGAGGGACAGTGAGGGTGGTGTCGGAGGGACAGTGAGGGAGGTGTCTGAGGGACAGTGAGGGAGGTGTCTGAGGGACAGTGAGGGAGGTGTCTGAGGGACAGTGAGGGTGGTGTCGGAGGGACAGTGAGGGAGGTGTCTGAGGGACAGTGAGGGAGGTGTCGGAGGGACATTGAGGGAGGTGTCGGAGGGACATTGAGGGAGGTGTCTGAGGGACAGTGAGGGAGGTGTCTGAGGGACAGTGAGGGAGGTGTCTGAGGGACAGTGAGGGAGGTGTCGGAGGGACAGTGAGGGTGGTGTCGGAGGGACAGTGAAGGTGGTGTCGGAGGGACAGTGAGGGTGGTGTCGGAGGGACAGTGAGGGTGGTGTCGGAGGGACAGTGAGGGAGGTGTCTGAGGGACAGTGAGGGAGGTGTCTGAGGGACAGTGAGGGTGGTGTCGGAGGGACAGTGAGGGTGGTGTCGGAGGGACAGTGAGGGAGGTGTCGGGGACAGTGAGGGAGGTGTCGGAGGGACAGTGAGGGTGGTGTCTGAGGGACAGTGAGGGAGGTGTCGGAGGGACAGTGAGGGAGGTGTCGGAGGGACAGTGTGGGAGGTGTCGGAGGGACAGTGAGGGTGGTGTCGGAGGGACAGTGAGGGAGGTGTCGGAGGGACAGTGAGGGAGGTGTCGGAGGGACAGTGAGGGAGGTGTCGGAGGGACAGTGAGGGTGGTGTCGGAGGGACAGTGAGGGTGGTGTCTGAGGGACAGTGAGGGTGGTGTCTGAGGGACAGTGAGGGAGGTGTCGGATGGACAGTGAGGGAGGTGTCGGAGGGACAGTGAGGGTGGTGTCTGAGGGACAGTGAGGGTGGTGTCGGAGGGACAGTGAGGGTGGTGTCTGAGGGACAGTGAGGGTGGTGTCGGAGGGACAGTGAGGGTGGTGTCGGAGGGACAGTGAGGGAGGTGTCGGAGGGACAGTGAGGGAGGTGTCGGAGGGACAGTGAGGGTGGTGTCTGAGGGACAGTGAGGGTGGTGTCGGAGGGACAGTGAGGGAGGTGTCTGAGGGACAGTGAGGGTGGTGTCGGAGGGACAGTGAGGGAGGTGTCGGAGGGACAGTGAGGGAGGTGTCGGAGGGACAGTGAGGGTGGTGTCGGAGGGACAGTGAGGGTGGTGTCTGAGGGACAGTGAGGGAGGTGTCGGAGGGACAGTGAGGGAGGTGTCGGAGGGACAGTGAGGGTGGTGTCGGAGGGACAGTGAGGGTGGTGTCTGAGTGACAGTGAGGGAGGTGTCGGAGGGACAGTGAGGGAGGTGTCGGAGGGACAGTGAGGGAGGTGTCGGAGGGACAGTGAGGGAGGTGTCGGAGGGACAGTGAGGGAGGTGTCGGAGGGACAGTGAGGGTGGCGTCGGAGGGACAGTGAGGGTGGTGTCGGAGGGACAGTGAGGGACAGTGAGGGTGGTGTCGGAGGGACAGTGAGGGTGGTGTCGGAGGGACACTGAGGGAGGTGTCGGAGGGACACTGAGGGAGGTGTCGGAGGGACAGTGAGGGAGGTGTCTGAGGGACAGTGAGGGAGGTGTCGGAGGGACAGTGAGGGACAGTGAGGGTGGTGTCGGAGGGACAGTGAGGGTGGTGTCTGAGGGACAGTGAGGGTGGTGTCTGAGGGACAGTGAGGGAGGTGTCGGAGGGACAGTGAGGGACAGTGAGGGTGGTGTCGGAGGGACAGTGAGGGTGGTGTCGGAGGGACAGTGAGGGAGGTGTCGGAGGGACAGTGAGGGAGGTGTCGGAGGGACAGTGAGGGAGGTGTCGGAGGGACAGTGAGGGTGGTGTCTGAGGGACAGTGAGGGTGGTGTCGGAGTGACAGTGAGGGAGGTGTCGGAGGGACAGTGAGGGAGGTGTCGGAGGGACAGTGAGGGTGGTGTCTGAGGGACAGTGAGGGAGGTGTCGGAGGGACAGTGAGGGACAGTGAGGGTGGTGTCGGAGGGACAGTGAGGGTGGTGTCGGAGGGACAGTGAGGGAGGTGTCTGAGGGACAGTGAGGGTGGTGTCGGAGGGACAGTGAGGGAGGTGTCGGAGGGACAGTGAGGGAGGTGTCGGAGGGACAGTGAGGGAGGTGTCGGAGGGACAGTGAGGGAGGTGTCGGAGGGACAGTGAGGGTGGTGTCTGAGGGACAGTGAGGGAGGTGTCGGATGGACAGTGAGGGAGGTGTCGGAGGGACAGTGAGGGTGGTGTCGGAGGGACAGTGAGGGTGGTGTCGGAGGGACAGTGAGGGAGGTGTCTGAGGGACAGTGAGGGAGGTGTCTGAGGGACAGTGAGGGTGGTGTCTGAGGGACAGTGAGGGTGGTGTCTGAGGGACAGTGAGGGTGGTGTCGGAGGGACAGTGAGGGTGGTGTCGGAGGGACAGTGAGGGTGGTGTCGGAGGGACAGTGAGGGTGGTGTCGGAGGGACAGTGAGGGAGGTGTCGGAGGGACAGTGAGGGAGGTGTCGGAGGGACAGTGAGGGAGGTGTCTGAGGGACTGAGGGTGGTGTCGGAGGGACAGTGAGGGAGGTGTCGGAGGGACAGTGAGGGAGGTGTCGGAGGGACAGTGAGGGAGGTGTCGGAGGGACAGTGAGGGAGGTGTCTGAGGGACTGAGGGTGGTGTCGGAGGGACAGTGAGTGTGGTGTCGGAAGGACAGTGAGGGAGGTGTCGGACGGACAGTCAGGGAGGTGTCGGAGGGACAGTGAGGGTGGTGTCTGAGGGACAGTGAGGGAGGTGTCGGAGGGACAGTGAGGGTGGTGTCGGAGGGACAGTGAGGGTGGTGTCGGAGGGACAGTGAGGGTGGTGTCGGAGGGACAGTGAGGGAGGTGTCGGAGGGACAGTGAGGGTGGTGTCGGAGGGACAGTGTGGGAGGTGTCTGAGGGACAGTGAGGGACAGTGAGGGAGGTGTCTGAGGGACAGTGAGGGACAGTGAGGGAGGTGTCTGAGGGACAGTGAGGGTGGTGTCGGAGGGACAGTGAGGGACAGTGAGGGAGGTGTCTGAGGGACAGTGAGGGTGGTGTCGGAGGGACAGTGAGGGAGGTGTCGGAGGGACAGTGAGGGAGGTGTCGGAGGGACAGTGAGGGAGGTGTCGGAGGGACAGTGAGGGTGGTGTCGGAGGGACAGTGAGGGTGGTGTCGGAGGGACAGTGAGGGAGGTGTCGGAGGGACAGTGAGGGAGGTGTCGGAGGGACAGTGAGGGAGGTGTCGGAGGGACAGTGAGGGTGGTGTCGGAGGGACAGTGAGGGTGGTGTCGGAGGGACAGTGAGGGAGGTGTCGGAGGGACATTGAGGGAGGTGTCGGAGGGACAGTGAGGGAGGTGTCG